>NC_072798.1:55115237-55418268 GCF_028583425.1 Eublepharis macularius
TATTTTATAATTCATTCAGTCGTTACTGGTTCAGATTCCATTAAAAGTTGTGATTTGTACCCCAACATACAAAAACTTCTGGCTAAAGCGTCTGTTCTCCAAGTCAGTTTCCCCTACACAAAAGAAAAGTTCTGTAGAAGTTATTCCAATTTTGAGATGAATCATGTAAGTTGTTTCTGTTGTCTGTCAAAGTACTTTGAAGCCTCTCATCGTCTTATGGACACTCAATTAATATTAATAATCATCAACACTTCACTGAAGTACAGAATTACTACCTGCACTTCACAAAGTAATTTTCTAAACGTCAGCACAGGGAATTACCTCCAAAGCTAGGAATTCAGCATTTGACTTCACTGCCTTCAGTGACAAGATGTTGTGGCTTTGTCACTGCCCTTCAAAAAAGAGCCAGCAACAGCCTGGTGAATACTGTCTTGCTCCTTGGTCTGTCAGCAACCATTATCACTTTAATATTTTCATACCATTATAACCCAGTTAATATTTAAGGAAACAGTCACATTGCTTGTGTTGCAATTTAACATATTTTTTCCATACGTTAAGTACGGACATTGCCAAAGCATAGCTCTGCTTTTTACAAAATTCCACTTCTGCTTCTAATCCAGGTATCTACAAATTCACCTTCTACATTCACCACAATGATTGTTCCACACTGCTCTGGCAGACATGAAGATTAATATGGCAAGGAAAACTCCTGTCCCTCATATAGCTGTAAGTCATCCCCATGGTTGTGCTGTGCTCTGGAAAGTACTCAAAACACAAGGGCTTTCCCCAACCTTCAGGCTTGACTTTGGAGGTAATCGAAGTGTCTATCAAGTACAGGGATAATTTTAGGAATAAGACACTGCTTCTCCCTTCCTCCTTAAGAGAGAGGCATACTGGTGTCAAGAAATAATTATGACTGGCAACTAAAGCTAGCTAAAATTTGTCACCTCCTGTCCTTATCTAGTTAGGCTCCAGAGGTACAATATTACAAAGGGCAAAATTCTTCTGCAAAGAACTGCATGGCCCGCCTTTAGCTAGAAACTGCGGATTACTGCACAATATATGTTCAAGGCAGGCATTTCCCAAGTAAGAGACTGCCTTGAGCACAGTTCTTTTGCTCCTTTTGTTCCTGCTTTCATCATGACCCACAGACTCCACTGCCTTTTTCTATCCCTCGTGATTCAGTCTTTAGATCACTGACCTCCACTTGACTCGGAAACAGCACACTGTACTTTCTGGCCTGACACTTTGACTATGAGCATTTATCTGGCTCTGTTAAGACAACCGCTAAGACAGCAAGCCCAGCACTAATGCCTATATGCACTGGAGAACAGAACATATTTGAGAGCAGGTCAACTGTTAACTCAGCCCATGAGGAAGCCACTCTAAATCTCTTTCATGACAGTACTCCATAAAGTGGGATGTAACATTTATATTGGGATTATCATATCAACCAACCACAATCAGGAACAGAAGCTGTTACGGTTAAGGGAATGACTAGATGAGGTTGTTGGTTCCATTTTAATCTCTGTCACAAACTCAGAAGATGGCCTTAGTGAAGTAATCTTCTCTTACACATTCATCAGATACACAGGAGTAATAATAGCGGCCTACCGTATAGGGATTGTAATCTAGCATGATATGCTTTGAACACTAAAAATACTATAAATAGAGAAGAGTCCAGTAGCACCTTTAAGACTAACCAACTTTACTGTAGCATAAGCTTTTGAGAATCACAGTTCTCTTCTTCAGATGCATGGAGGGTAAGAAGAAACTGGTTAGATATATAGGTGGAGAAGGGAGGGGGGAGTAGATGCAATCAGTAGCTTCTGATAATTGGATCAGTTTGCTTCTGATAATGAAATCAGTTACTTCTGATAATGAGATAATCGTTCATAGTCTCTATTCAATCCAAGCCTGACTGAGTCAAATTTACATATGAATTCCAATTCAGCAGTTTCCTGTTGGATTCTGTTTTTGAAAGGTTTCTGTTGAACTACAGTGACCTTTAAGTCCTTGATGGAATGTCCTGGTAGACTGAAGTGTTCTCCCTCTGGTTTCTGGATGTTGCCATTTTTAATGTCAGGTTTCTGTCCATTTATTCTTTTGCACAGAGGTTGGCTGGTTTGTCCAATGTACAGAGCAGATGGACATTGTTTGCATATGAGGGCACACGAATCTCTCTCTCACTTCCTGCCTGTTTTTCTAGTTAACTCTGTGCATATGATGGGTGTAAATTCCTGTGTGTTTTGCTCTTACTGCCCCTTTAATAATACCATTCCTGTTGAACACCTCCTTGGTTCTTTCCAGGGGTCATTTCGTAGAAAAAGAGCTGGAGGAACTCATTAGCATAATTCATTAGCATAACCCATTAGCATATACCACGCCTCTTGCCATCACTGGAAGTGGTTCATTAGCATAGCTGATTTGCATGTGCCACACCCCCTGGCATCACCCCCTGGCTGTTTTGGACCCAATCCTGGCCATTCAGGGCCAAAATTGGGCCCAAAATGGCAAAAAGGGGCTGAAAATGGCCGAAAAGGGGCCCAAAATGGTCAGGATTGGGCCACTGCTGAGTGGGAGAGTGATCCACCACACGTTAGAGGCCCGATCCGGGCCGTTTTGGCCCCAATCCAGGCTGAAACGAGTGGGCCACCTGACATGTGACCTCTTTGGGGAACTGCCAGAACTGTGTTCCTGCGCATTCCCCTTTGAAATGAGCCCTGGTTCTTTCAGAGAGTTCTCTAAGGGTATACATTGGTGAAGAGATCCCTAATTACCCCTCTCACTGTGTTTCCTTGAATGCTAATTTTCCCCCCAACTCACAAGGAGACCAGATCCCCCCCCCCTTTTAGAGTAATACTATCCTTAGAGTGGGAAATCTTGTGAGCTTCCATAATATGATGCAATCAATATGCAGATGATGGTGGTGGAAAGCACCTTCAAGTCATAGCTGACTTATGGTGACCCTGGCACAGTTTTCGCAAGAGACTAACAGAGGTGGTTTACCATTGCCTGCGTCTGCAACCCTGGTCTTCTCTGGAGGTTTCCCATCCAATTAGTAACCAAAGCTGACCCTACTTGGCTTCTGAGATGTGATGAGATCAGGCTCACCTGGGCTATCCAGGTCAGGGCATGCAGATGATAACTAGCTCCATAACTCATTATCCAAATCCTGGTGATGCAGTAGGGGTACTGGGCTGCTGCTTGACAGCTATTGTCAACTGGCTAAAAGCAAACAAATTGAAACTGAACCCAGACAAGACAGAAATTATGCTAACTGAAAAAACCAAGATCTTGAAGAGACACAGGCCATTTTCACACGTCTTTAAAATAGTGCAAGACTCACCAAACACTGGCGGCTTCATTTCGCGATTTCTGACGTCGCCCCATCATGATGCTCTTTTTGTGGCGTCCTCGTAACTGCCTGCATCCAAGTGATATCAGAAATCGTGCCACGAAGCCGCCAGCGTTTGGTGAGTCTTGTGCTATTTTAAAGACGTGAAAACTGTTATTCTGCTTTTGACCTTTTATGGGGTTTCAGTTGACCCTGACTGACTCATTTATGAGTCTAGGACCTATACTCGACTCAGCACTCCTGCTAGAGAAGCAAATAAATGCAGCTGCAAAAAAGGCCTTCTCACAACTCAGACTAGTGTGGAAGATGGTACCCTACCTTGACATGGCTGATCTGGCCACGTGGATTCACGGAACAGTTATATCGAGACTAGACAACTGTAATGTACTCTATATAGACCTCCCCTCAAAGTCAACTCGAGAGACTTAAGTTGGTGCAGAATGCTGCAGCCTGTTTAGTTTCAGGAGCTAGATAGAGCATGCATATCCCTCCCATTCTGCTGTCACTCCACTGGCTTCCTATCACTTACTGGGCTCAATTCAAGGTCATGACATTCACCTTCAAAGCCCTTTCTGGCCTTGGCACCTCATGCAACTGCCTCTCCACTATGTTACACTATAGCATTTGCTCATCTGGTCAGGTCCTTCTGCAGATACCACCCTGCAGTTGGGCAAAATCAACATCTGCTTGCATACATGCTTTCTCTGCGGTAGCCCCACTTTATGGAATGGCCTACAAAACTTAATTATTCAGGAGGGCTTTCTACCCAGATTACAGGACTGTGTTATAAGAAACAGTTCAGAGAGATGCCTTGGTAGGGACAAGGACTCAACCTTACACTGTTAGGTACTGCTGATGTGAATATGGGGCTATTAGGGAGTTTTTGTTCTGCTAAGCATGCCATGGAATTTAGTTATGCTTTGTTTCAGATAGATTTCATCTCTTTGCTTGGCTTTATGCTTGTTTTAAATTTTTCTGCTACCATTCTCTATTGTATTTGTTTCCTTGAATATCCTTTGTTCATTATTGTATTTTGTTCAGTGAATGTCCTAGCTGTTGATTATATTGTATTTTCACTTGTACTGTTGTAATCTGCCTTGGATCTCAGTGAGAAAGGCAGAGGACGGACAGACAACTATCTTCCAACTGTAGCTATCTCTATAGTTTTAGTAAATTGGCTGGCCCTGGGTGGATGCCAAAAGCCACAAAAGTAGGCCACTTATAGATAACAGAGGACTCCTCAAGTATATAGAAAAAATGTCTTTTATATTAAACAAAAGAAAAAGAATGTCCTTCAAAAATCAGTCTCATGAGGACTAAATATGCTCCAGAAGGAGCAGTTTTTCTAATTCACTTGAGTGTCAGTTAAAGGGGAAAGGAGTGTCCAATCTGCTTACGCAAGCCCCTTGGAATTTAGAAAATATTGACTAGTAAGATTCTGAGGAGTAAGGTGAGATTTCCAAATTGTTCCCCTGCAGTAAAAATGAAGTAAATAAATAGTTAATTTCTAGTTATACATGATATATGCAAAAGTTTGGAATGGAAAAAAGTGGCAAAACAAATAATAGATTTTCAGATTTGAGAGGATCATCGGAAGAATTCTTTTTCAATTATTCCCTTCCATTCATCTCTTAACAGATTGGGTTTTTTTCCGGAAAAGATATTACCTAAATAGGGCTCAAAGAATAATTTGTTGACATCAGATACATGTGTTTAAAGAAGATTAATTTTTCTAGGTACATACGCTTATCCAATTGTTAAGCATTTGTTCAATTACTTCCCTAAATTAGAATTTAAGTTATCAGACAGATAAAAATAGACATGTTGCGTTTGAGTGAACATGCAGCACAATATAGACTGTCATTTTAATACCGATCATTCTTGCTAGAACTTTAACTGATAAGACCAAATGAAAAGAAATTTTTTAAAAGAAGCATTCTCCCCTTATCCTAAATATGAAAAAGACTGTGGAACTGTCAGATTGCATATTTTATTGAAGGAATAGTTATTCAGTCTGTTCTTCTCCCTCCTTTCTTAGGACAGAACCTCAGTCTCGCAGAATCCCTAATTATCTACCCCTAGTCTACTCTCAAATCCTAAAAACTATAATAAGGCAAAACTTGACTAAGTTCATGAGTTATTTAAAGATACCATTAACAAAAAGCCGAGATTATATCAAAATAGCAAATGGACAGGTATGACAACTGATGCAGAGGCGGGTGTCTCCATCCCCACTGCTAATGACTGGCAGGCTGCCTGCCAAGCGGGTCAAACAGAATGGCCTTTGCATATGACAATTTTAAGTCAGCAGTAGAAGATTCCTTTAAGCTGATTCTCCTGAGTATATCTTTCCCCAACAGTGAGCAAAATTGTGTGCCAGGAGTTTAAGTAGTTCATGAAGGACATAAATAATAATAAGCTGTGCTACAACTGGAAAGCAGTTGGAATTTTAAAAGAGAAAACAGAACAAGATCTTCCACTAGATAGTGTAGTCATGTTATTAGACCATGTTAAGAATGAAACAAAGACAGAAAAGAGTGGTAACCTTATATTATCAACAACTGAGTATTTATACAGAAAACAGAAGCCCTAACTACCAACAAATATTTACAAAAAAGTGGGGTGTAAATGGTTAAACTTAAACATATAAAAGAATAAAAGTCATGAGAAATTAAAAACATCTGTTCATAGCTTGTTTAAAAAATTTTGGAAGATCGTATGGTCAAAATGGATCTAGGGAAATTTTGTTCTTTTGGTTTTAGTTTATACAAACAATCTTGGTATACTGTTAATACAATGAAAGTTTCTAATACTATATACTAATCTATTTTGACTTCTTGTCTGCAATGAGCATTAAAAAATTTTTAAAGGAAATCACACAAAACACTAATTGTTAAGAAAAAGTATGGAGGACATGGTTATAACCATTGTCCAGGAAGACCAGCACGGAGCATTGCCATTAAGACTTCCTTTTTTTGGCTCCATTTTGCATACCAAAAAGACCAAATATTCTCTGCCAGACACATGAGACCTAGAAATGAATTTTGACCATCTTCCATACACAGAGAAATTTGTACAAGAATACTATTACTTTTTTGTATTGCAACAAAACTGTTTTGTTAACATTTGTGTATCTTAAATGCTGCTCTTTAATGAATTAGCAATTATTAAATGATAAGTATGTTTTAATGTTATCTATCTTCAAGTAGTGGGTTTATTTACAAGAAGTATCCCTCAAGAACAATGCAGTTCAAACTGTGTGCATGTTAGGTTTTACTTATGTTCATTGGCCTTTTTAAAACATGTTTCGATTGGTCTTCTCCCGGCACCATACTGCTTCACAGCTTGCTTCCCCCACCCCATCTACGTTCAGCCTTCTGAATATACTTTCAAAATTAATTTTTATATCATTTATTTGATGACCAGTGTTTTCATACTGTTCATAAACTGCCCTTAAGAACCACACCTTTTGCAAATTTATTAAATTCACAAATAGAAAATAAAAGTATAATTAGTAGAATCTGTTAAAAAACACATAAAGACTGTTACCTTTAGCTGGATTTACTTTTATCCCTGATTTATACAGCATCTCTTCATTCTGCCAGTCTCCATTCCTGACAAAAGTCTTGAGTCCATACAAAAAAATTAATGCAGCAGTGGCAAAAAAAATCAAGTTCTTCAGAAAGCGCTTTTGGGTTTTTACGTAGAGGGCCCTAGTGCCCACTGTAATCAGCAGGCAGAAGCCCATACTAGGTATATACAACACACGCTCTGCTATTACAAAGCCAACATAAAAAAACAGGTTTGTGGCTGGAATAAAGGGCACAATTAACAAGGAGAGAGATAGAACTACAATGTTCTCAGTTGAAGGAAGCTGCGGTCTCTGTGGCAAGTGCTTGTTAATGCCATTTTCTTCTTTAGACAGAAAGCTGGACTTCATCTCCAAGCTTTTGCATTCCATTTCTGATAAAAAGTTATGACCATTGGTATTCGGTTTGCCATTTGTTATATTTTTCCCATTGCATTCTCTCTCTGTGCTGGTGCTTTTCAAACCACAGTAAGCAAGGAGGAGAAGTCCAGCATACAAGGCCACTGTGTGTAGGTTCCTCCAGTCACTGACTGTTTTGAGAAGAGGCACAGCATCCATGGACCAATCAAAGCTAAGGGTGTCCGGGCACAGCAACAGCCAAAGGTTTTTGGTTGGTAGGTAAAAAAAAGTCAGAGTTCGTGTTAGAAAAGTGTCTGAATCAGCTGCTGGGTTGTCAGAGTTGGAAAAGCTGGGAGGCTTGTTCCCCATCCAGTAGAAGCGAAAACCTAGCAGCAAAATTCCCCAGAAGATCAATAAACCAGTACTCAAAAGAAGTGGCAAATTCTTCCTCTGAAAAGGAAAAGAAAATAATACATATATATTATATCATCAAATACACATAAGCTGTCAAAATCACTTTATAGAAGACATTTCTATGTAGACTATATAGAAATCATCTTAGCAGCCCTAAGAGGAGAGAAAGGCAGGGTAAAAATCTTGTTAATAAATAAATAAAATTAATTTCAATATTTGCAAGCTTCTGAATACTCTTTAAAAACCTAACCTAATGGCATCCTACAATTTTCAAGCCACCTTAAACTATACAATCTACACCTTTGGTCCTATTAATATTCATAAAAACAATGTCCTGCATTGTTTATTCTAATTGTTTGTATACTATGAAAGCTTCTTTATGAAGAAAGCTGATTTCTAACAACTAAGGACTTCTTAGGCTCATGTGGTCTGCCACCACTCCCGACTGGGGCTGTGCATGGGTGGGGAGATTCGGTATTCCCACTTCGGGTTTACCCGAAGCGTGAAATCAATTCGGAATACCCCCAAATCTGAAGCGGCTTCGGGAATCGCTTCGGTATGCTCCATGAAGATTCGGAGAATACTGAAGTGAGGGGGGGAACTCCCCACCCCACCACCTTCCCTGGGGCAACCCCTCTACCCCCCACCCCCTGTGGGGAGACCCCTCCACCCCCCACCCAACCCTGGGGAGACCCCTCCAACCCCCACCCACTTACCTGGCGGCGGGAAGGTCATCAGCTGGGTGACAGACTGCTGCTGCTGTTGTGGTGGTGACAACACAAGGCAGCGCGGCCTGGAGCCATCCGGCTCCTCAGCCACCGCCGCGCCGCTGCCCAAGCCTGCAGGGTGGTGGGGAAGGCTGGAACCACCTCCTCTGGCCCTTCCTGCCCCTCAAATGACTGCCACACTGCCGGCGGCGCAATGGCCATTTGAGGGGCAGGAAGGGCTTTCTCCGCCTCCTCTGGCCCTTCCTGCCCCTCAAATGGCCGCCATGCCGTCGGCAGCACGGCAGCCGTTTGAGGGGCCGGAAGGGCTGGAGAAGGCAGCTCCAGCCTTCCACACCACCCCGCAGGCTTGGGGGGGTGGCGCGGCGGCAGCAGGGGTGCCGGCCAGGAGCCACCTCAAGGTAGGTGGGGGGGAGTTGGGGGGTTTGATGTTCAAAGGGCCCCGCCGCTGCTTACAAGCAGCGGCGGGGCCCTTTAAACAAGCCCTGAAGGTTTCCGAAGCATTTCTGAATGTTTCAGAAAGCCTTGCCAAATCGGGTCCGCTTCAGGTATCTTTACCCAAAGCGAAACCCGAATAGTACAGCCCTACTCCCGACTTTCTGGTGTTGAAAACCTGGTTTGTAGGCAAGAAGCCATCCCTGCTGTGTGGTCTGAACTCAACAACAAACTATGGTCTTTTGTCAACCAGAAAGTCTTCAGGAGGGACAAAGCACACAAGTCCAAGAATCTTGCAAGGCTTGTTCATATAATGACAAAGCAGGGTTTGAAACGTCAACATCTAATGCTTTCCATCTTTTTTTCTTTTTTCTTTGCAAAAGATCCCTAAATATGACGGCTTGAGTCTATAAATGTGTGTCAGGTTCCTTGTGTCCACACCATTTAATCATAAAGTGGTCCTCAGTTTTCTGAACCCATGGCCTCATTCCCCTCCCCTCTCTATCATCTAAGTTCTGCACAAGAGTAATTGAAATGCACATTTATACTACTCACAGTTGCAATCAGCATATTGTGGCTCTGCCCTTTCCTATCCTATTCATTAACACCAATTTGTGTTTTGGCCTGAACATTCAATACCATTTTAAGAGGACAGATGGGATTATCTCTCACACTGTTTAGAAATGATAATAAAGTCCTTCCTAGCCTTTTTGCTTTGAATTCTAGCTCTTTTCTCTCCGGGGAAGAACTGGAGTACCGTAAACATTCAAAAGAGCTATTTCATCTATACACTGAGCTGCTGTGTGAGATGAAAGAGTCAAGCACAAGAGCAAACTTCCCACAAGTGCTCCTTAAAGTATGCTTTTAGCTTATTTTTTTTGGAAAGCTGTAATAGCCTGATGTTTGTCTGCACTACTTTCATGCTATATACCACTGTTAATGGATGCAAGATAATGAATACATCCCAGTGATGCCCCCCATGCCCTCCCCCAACTCCTGCCAGTTGCCAGCCATTGGCAACTGGTAGGTAACCCTAAGTACTAGACTTTTCAGCATATTGTTATATAAACATAGAACAATAGAACGCCGATGTTGTTTATATATATCAAGCTCAATAATTTTTCATTCAACATGAATGAATTTTATGAAAAGGCTGTTTAATTACTATTTCGGGAGCAGTTATGTAAACACTTTTAAACTCTCAGTGTCCATAGTACCATTTCTTCATTCTGGCTGCAAATTTAGAAGATTCCAGCAAGAGGAGGAATTCTTCTTAATACTTGGCAGCAAGGATTCAGATTACTCTGCTTCTGAGTCCTAATCCAGCCCATCTGCCATATGCTTTGACACTCTCATAAATCCTCCCACCCTTCAACAGATATAATTTTCCCTTGGAAAGAAAATGAATTAACAAATTTTCCCCCAAAGATGAAATTGAAATGCCACACATGATTGCTATCAATGAAATTCCCTTTTTTTTTGGCAGGGGGGGGGGGTTGGTTCACCAAATCCAACCACCCCATACTATTCCTAATGCAATACTTTCGGTCATATTCCTGTCACACAACTCTACAGTAAAACTGCTGAATTAAACTCCACAGCTGATTATCCCACCTTGTAGTCCTTATCAGTGCAAAGCTATCATTTATCCAGTGGCATATGGTGTTTCCAGATGGCAAGATTATTTCCCCTTTGCCCTCTCCTTATTCATCAAGGAATAAAACCTAAAGAAATATACTTTGAAGATCTCAAAGCATAATATAGGCAACAGCTCAAACACTATTCTCACATTATAAACAGATGCATCAAACAGATTGTTTGAAGCCCTTCACACATTTTAAGAAGAAAAGTAATGGAAGATTTAGTTCAAACCATAGTTTGCAACCATAGCTGGTGAAACATGTATAATAATCAAGGTAGCTTGATCTGAATGGTCACAGATTATAAATTTAAAGCTGTGTAGAAAGCAGCAGATAGTTCATTGCCTGAAGCCTGAACGGGATGGGTAAATAGGAACATATTTTAAAATAGTGTATATATATATCTGCATTGGCTGTTATTTTAACAGTTCACATGCAACAACAAACAATGGATTGCAAGATTCAAGTCCAGTAGCACTTTAGAGACCAACAAGAGTTTCAGGGTATAAACTTTCAAGAGTCAAATCTCCATTCATCTACCTGAAAATCATGTTGGTCTTTAAGGTGCTACTGGACTCATATCTTGCTGTTCTACTGCAGACCAACATGGCTACCCACCAGAAACTAAACCATAGATGAACCTGCAGAACAGCTCTGCTGAATGAGCCCTCACAACAGCTCAGGCTCAAGGGTTCCCTCATCCTTCCCCTGTACAAACAGTAAATTAAACACTTCTGCATTCATAGCAAATCTAACAGTTAAACCCTAAGCAGAGTTAACTCCAGTCTAGACTGGAGTAACTCTGCTTAGGATTTCATTGATAGTTTGTAATTTTGTCCGAATCACAAAACATTGTTTTCTTCTCCCTCAATGATAATTAAACAGTGGTTTGGAAACCTGCCTTTTCTGGAAGGAAACTGTAGTTTGCTGCTCAGAGGAAATAAAGCAGGAGTACTCAACTGGATGCACAAAGCACCTAACAGGAACATCTGTTGAAGCCATCAGATCTTCCCAGTATTAATGTATTTTTATAATTCAGGTGGAAGTTGATAATAACATCACTACACTAAATTTGGTTCACTTTTCAAACATTTATGTTCCTATCAAAATCTGGCCAGAATCTCACTGTCCAAATGTTCAAGGAGCTTTCACCAGCTGTCCAGCATCAAGTCTCATTGTTACAAGCAATCGTGCAGGGTGAAAATGGCTAGGCTCATGAGAGAAGAGCTCATCTAAGGGTGATATCCAGTAGAAGAAACATTTTTCTCCTTTCATTTGGTATAACTGTATTAGATACCTACAAAATGAAGACAGACATTGCCAGATGAGGCTTTCTTAGCTAGCTCAATATGTATCTTTATTTTGGGTATACGCAAAATATTTTCAAACAATATGTCAATTTTAAAAGGCATCCCTTTAAAATATTGAAGACTTAATATCAGTTATACATAATCTCACTCCTTGACATTTTGTAGTTGGCAACACTTTCCTTGGCAGCCATTTTTCGTTGGCTTCAATTCCAAAGTTGCCCCATATGCTGAAAAATGTTGGGGACCCTGACCAAAGGTAATTCCAGCATAACAGAGAATGAAAGAAAGCAGGGAGAAAGTGATGACCGATGAGGAGAAAGCATTGATGGGGGGAAACACTAACCCTAAGAAGATGGGAGAAAGTTCTCTACATTCTCCTCCCCTTGCCAAATATTTGCCACTTTCAGACTCTTTTCTTCTGCCCTTCACCATGTCATTGTTTTCTCCCCTACTCATCACTACTTTCTTGCTATGTTCTTCTAAAAGAGGAGAAGAAAGTGATACTCCAACAAGAAAGAGAGATGGCGGTAAACTCTTTTTCCCTTGACCACGTACAGTGCTCTCCTATCACCCTTCACTCCATCTTTATCACTTTCATGGGAAGGGAGAAAAAGAGAAAAGGAAAGTGGTGATGGGGGAGACAGCTTTGATGGGGGAGTGAAGAAGAGAACTAAAGTAGCAACAGAGAGGGGAGAGAGAGACGGTATCTGCAGTGGGGCATATGCAGGTCTGGAGTGTAAATCATACCCCTCTTTCACCCATGGAAGAGCTGTTCTGCAAATGCAACATCACTTTAGATTCAACCCTTAAAACTACACATATACACTTACAATTATTAATTACCATACAATTTCAAGTAGATTGGACAAATTGAAGTATTCCTCCAAAGGGTCACATGGAACACAAAAGGTGATAACTCAGAGGACATGGCTGTCCGTTAAACCATCAAGAGAAGACATCTTTTATATAAAAAGCCATCTCCAGAAGTTTTACATTGGCTCTGAAAGATCATGTATCCTTTAACTATGGCCGTCGTCACACAGGCCCTTATTTCATCAGTTTTGCACTAGAAATCATTTCTTCTGTTACCGTTATTAGAATGGATTCTCCCCTCTATTGACGACTGCTTGCACTTCCAGTCAGTTACATTAAAAGGGGAAAGCGCAATTTGACGGTCAGTCAAAGTGCCTCCAGAAATGGGGCCCTAAAAATCCTGCCCCCTTTTAAAGAAATTTTTTTTCGCATAGTTGCGTTATATCACTCTTCTATTATAATGTTGTGCTGGGCCAACCCAACAGCCAACCACGATAGGTAGCAGAAGTTTCCCACCCATGGCAGAATAGCGCTATAGTGCTATAGCATTATAGCGCTATAAGGCTGACGTTTTTTTAAAAAAATTACTTTATTGCGGGTCGCACTGGGGCTTGTGGGAATATAGGGCAGGAGAATCAGTGTTAGGTAAGACAGATGATCAAGGAGAATGAGCATTTTGGTGTTGTAAAGCGTTCATTGTCTATCCAGGGCATTCATATGGAAGTGGATAAAGACAACATAAAGAGTCACAAAGCGTGAATTGGGGAGAATGGCGAAATCGCAAGAGAGCCAGAATAAGGTGAGAATTCAGTGGGAGATGGTGCTAGTTTGGTGCTAAATTTATGGCCGTGTGACGACGCCCAATATCTAAGATCAAACAAGAGTATTAACCTCCATGTGTCAAGTTCATACAGTACGATCACTTTTCTGATGTGGCTCCCTCATAATTGCAGAAATCTTTTTCAAAGCCTGACTGCAACCACTTTCAGGAAAATCTTGTTACAAAGACTGATTTTTGTTGTCCTGAAGTAAAATATTAATGTACATGCAGTGTTATGTTGTATTTTAATTATTTTTATATCATAAGATTTATAGAACTGTATAGTCAGTTAGCGGAGATGGCTAAACTTACAGCTCTGATCAGAGATAAAACACTGTTTACTTTTACAGTTAACTGGAAACCCCTTATTGACTTTCTGAATGAGATGAGAAAAATGAATTGATGATTTGTGGATTTGATTTCTAAGAAGAAACACTTGGGAAAAATAAATAGAAGGGGGCAGTATTGGAAAGGGAAATTTTAAGGATATTAAAACTACAAGTATAATGTATGTAAAGATATGATAGGTGTTGTTGAGGAAAAGGGAAAATAATAATAATAACTATCAACAACAGCATTCGATTTATATACCACCCTTTAGGACAACTTAACACCCACTCAGAGCGGTTTACAAAGTATGTTGTTAGTATTCCCACAACAACCACCCTGTGAGGTGGGTGAAGCTGAGAGAGCTCCAAAGAGCTGTGACTGACCCCAGCTGGCTTCAAGTGGAGGAGAGGGGAATTAAACCCGGTTCTCTAGATTAGAGTCCCATCGCTCTTAACCACTACACCAAACAATATGTATTATTTTTCTTTGTTTTTCCTTTCTTCAATTTTTGTTTTTTTTTCTCTTTTTTCTCTCTTTCTATTCTTTTTTCTTTTCTCTGCCCTTTTATTGGACTTTTTCTCTTATTAATAAAATTAAAAAGTATTACCAAAAAAAAAAAAAAAGGGGGAACTGAATAGTCACTCTGAGCTTACTGGGTGCCTAGAAATGCAAGCAAAGCTTTCTTGCAACAAAATTCAGCCCCTATCTATAAGCTCCTGAAGATCAGAAAGGCTTATAGAACAGCATGGATTGCAGTGAGTGATAGCTGAAATCACAGAGGCTACATTGTGTGCATGTCTTCTGCTCAAGCATGGACACACTTGCAACCAACCCTAGAGAACTTAAAGTGAGCTAAGTGTTCAGAGGAGAGTAGACTAAAGATTGAATAAATCAAATTAAAAGTTAAACATACTAGTTGATTTATATGAAAAGTTATGTTATAGCTACTGCCACCAGGAAAGACCACATAGAAAGTCTTGTGATCTACAGCATTTTTTTTTGTTAGGGCTACACTTTGTAGTTAGAAAGACAGCTTGATGAACAATGGAAGAACCACCATTTTGTCCTGACATTATTTCTGAAATATGAATTATGATAGATGTTCAAAGAGTTGCACATATATGAGCTGGAACAGTTAAATATACGGCTTAATTATTGAGCCAAGTCTGACATTTGTTTGTTCTATTAATCATATCTAAGTATGCCTTGCTGAAGCAAAATTAAAGCCAAGAAGCTTTATTTTATTTGTAACTGAAGGGGAAAACGTAACACATTAAAACTGCAGGAGGGGACACACTTTGCAGTGAATTAACTAAATGGATTTTATGTGCAAAATGTCATTTAATCCCAAATTAAGCCTTTGGAAAGTCTAAGCAGCTTTAACAATCCAGCAGTGGAAAACCATCCCATATTGAATTCTTTTTATAGTATAAATAGCAATTTGGCTCTGAGAGTGATAGAAAAAAAGCTATCTGGATAAAACATAAATCCAATCAGTTGAAGCACCTGCCAGTCATCAACTGAGTCAGCATTATCTATATCACCCCTTTTATGCCCTGTATATGGATTTCTCCACTTTCTCCAACTGAGGAAAAAGTGACACAAAAAACTGTTTCATAAGGATGATCTACATACCACTTTACTCATGTGAAGGAAGCTGAAAATTTCCATTGATATATTTTTAAGGTGGATTGGTGCCAGTTCAGAAAATAGATATACACATGAAATACAATAGTTATTCTTGTCCACCTGTACATGATCTTCAATCCATGTCTGCAACTTACAGCGCAATCCTATGGCCGGCCCCAACGCCGACGCGGCTGCACTGGTGGTGTGGCGGCGCCGCCGGGCCGGATCCTGTGCCAGCAAAGTGTGGCCGCAGCGGCGCCCGCAGCGGCGCAGAGATGCAATTTTGGAGAACCAGAAAGTGTTGTGGGCGGGTCTGATCCACGGCCGCCGCCAGGCGCAGCCAAAGGGCGCTGTTCCTGACAAGCGTCAGGGGGAGGGGCCAGGAAAGGCGCAGCCTATGGGCAGCACGCGATCCCGGCCAGGCCCCAGAGCAGCAGGCAAACCGCGCCCATGCTGGCAGACTGCCTCGGCTCGTGTGTCGGGCGGGGCTCGCAGTCGGGAAGGAGAGGGGTGGGCGTAGTCTGAGAAGCCTTTCCCCCGTTTGCCCAATGTAGCACCAAGTCCCTGGCGGCCGCGTCCAGAGAGGTTGGCATGGGACTGGCAGGCGCCCTGCCATGAGGAATCCAGGGCAGCAGCCAGTCTCTGGCAGCAGGGGACAGCCCCCAAGTGGTGCCGAAGGGGAGGGCTGGCCTGAGGCCGCCACCAAGAGGCAGACACAGCGGGCCTGCCCCCTCGTCCCCATCCCAAGGCAAAGAACACAGACACCCATTGCACAGAAATCAGCCTTTATTATTATATCATCCCACCTCCCCCAGCAGACGTGAGGAAGGGGAGGCGTGTAGGAGAGCCGTCTGTGCAGCAAAACACCCCACCCCACCCCCAAGGCGGCAGCGGCGGTCACCGGCGAGGCCGGCGGCCGGACCCCCTTGGCCGTCCACGGGCCCGGCCTCTCGCACGCAACTGGGCCCGAGGGAGGGGTGCCTCTGGGGCGGGTGGAGCTGCTGCAGCGGGTGGGGCCGGAGGGTCGAGGATGGCGACGAGCCGCCCGAGCAGGGCTTCGGCACGGACTTGAGAGGCACACCCCACCCCTCCCAACAACCATGGCCTGTTGGCGTGGGAGGCTGGCAACTGCTCCACGGGATTGGATGCGAGGCAGGACGCCCTGGGGTGGAAGGTGTTGGAATGACCAATGGGGCTGCTGCAGACGCCCGAGGGGCTGGACCCACTCTGGGAGGCGGCCGCTCATGGGACTGTGTTGCTGGGGCTGCGGCTGCGATGGGGGCGACCCTCCCCAGGCGCGCGAGACCTCCTGCCCGGGATATGGCATCCACCTGCCACCACCCTGGATTCTCCATTGGTGGGGGCTAGGGTTCCAGCGAGCGGACCGTTTGCCCTGCCATCTCCCGCCCCCTTGCAGCTGCAGCTCGCACCACCCTCTCCCTGGCTTATCGTGTGCCAGCTACTCTCCCCACCGGGGATCCCCGCTCACATGCCCCGCCCCAACCCTCTACCTGGCCATAGATACAGGGGGGTTAGCCGTGTTAGCCTGTGGTAGAAAATTCAAAAAGGGTCCCGTAGCACCTTTACAACTATCCAATTTTATTGTGGCACAGGCTTCTGAGAATCAAGTTCTCTTCGGCAGATGGGTGGTACAGACACTGGTCAAATACAGAGGAGGAGGGGGGGAGGAGGGAGGGAGGGGGCGGGGAGGCAAGACGGGGTGTGTTGGATACATTTGTGGCAATGTGCAGGTGGGGAGATGTGACGGGAGTGTTGGGGGAGGGGCGGAGGACGAAGTCAGACTCGCAGACACAGAAAACAGTTGTTGTACATCTCGTTTTATTGCACTGGAAAGAGCGGGCTTGCGTTTAGGCTGGCGAGGGAGCCGGAGCATTCCACACAGCCCTCCTTCCCGCTCGGAGGGGCGGGGCTGGGATGCAGGCTGCGGCGCGACGGTGCTTCCTGGGCTGCAGCCAACCGTCCGTCAGAGATGTTTGGGGAGGGCGGGGCGCGGGGGAGCAGCCATGCCCTGGACGTGCCTGTGGGGGAAAAAGACACGTGTGGGCTTTGCCTCATTCCACTGGCAAGACAAGCCCCACACTCCGCCATCGGGGGGGGGGTTGCACATGGTCGAGGGCAGCAGCTGATGCATGACGGTCTGGTGAGGATGCACTCGGCCTTGGCAAGCCTTTACCTCTAAGGGAGAGAATGAGCTGGTCACAACAAACACCTGGCCACATGTGGTTTTCAAGGCGCCTGCCTCTGAGGCAGCCAGGGGCGGCCATGGTTGCCCCCCACCCCTGCTGGGCCTCACCCAAAGCGGCAAGTGAGCGGGTGGGTTCAGGTGAATGGGCGGTTTGCACTAATCTGCGGAATGCCCCCCCCACCTCCTCCTTACCTGTCAGCGCTCCGTCGGTCATCACCAGGTGGGAGCGCCAGAGTCAGGGCACCTGCAAGGAAACGGGAGAGCATGCGGTTAATTTGCAAAGTGTCATTCCCTTCTGCCACGGAAGGGTTAGTTTGTTTGTGCTTAGTTAGAAGCAACTAGCATGCATCAGTTAGCTGTGGAGTCATTCTTTCTATCACGGTAGAAAGAGAGTTAGGCAGACATTTGCACCTCTTCCCCTTTATGCGAAGTTCCCCCAGTTTTTCGCAAAGTCCCCGGAGTGCATTCTGCGCCTGCCAATGTGAATGCCCTCAGCCCGTTTCGGTTTTCAAAGGGGCAATGCCACTCAGCAGACGGGCAGAGCCTCCGGCCGAGTGCTCACTTACCTGGGGGTTTGGGCGGCGCTGGCCGGATGTTTTGTAGGGCGCGGTCGCAGGTGATTGGGTGCAGAGAGGGGGGCTCGTCCACGCCGGGCGCGCACACTGATTGGTCCCCGGGATAGTTCTCATCCTATGCTCCTTCGGGCCATAGGGGCGGGGCGAGGCGCTCAGAGAGGGGGCTGATTTTTCGCCGTTCCATGGACGCCTATGGGCTACATCTTCTTTTTCCGTGGCGTAGCTTTTTTGCGCCGCTGTGGGCGTTCCCGCTTCTGGAGGAGCTTAGGGAGCGGACTAACTCTGACCCCGCCTTGCTCCCCGCCCCCCCTGCGTCGGCGTAGGGCTCTACGCCACTTCTGCGCCGCCGCCCGGGCGCCTGTGGCTTGCACCGGTGCTGGCCCGCCGGCGGGCCAGCGCCGCGTCCCAGCGCGGGCGGAAGGCCACTTACGCGGGCGTACGGGCTAGATGCGCCCTCGCAAGCCTTAGTTCGGTTCCTGTTCACTTTCCGTGCCCTTCTTAGGATTGGGCTGCCCGTCATTCACACTGTTGCCAAGGACAGTGACTCTGGAAGCAATCCTAAACTGGCCTAGAAGGTTAATTTTAATCAGTCTATCATCATCATCATCATCATCATCATCATCATCATCAACAACAACAACAACAACAACAACAACAACAATAAATGCTTTCCAAAAGCATTGGAATTCAGGGTAGATAAATTTAGAGCTGCACAGTAAGCTGGAGAAGAGTCAGACCTTTGGGGGATGATTACTGCACATAATATTGCATTGTGATGTCTTTAAATTGGTTTAGTTAAAGTTAAGTTTAAGTTCTCTGATACTGCAAAACCTCCCCATATTAAGTTGTAAAGTTTTAAACAACTCTTGGATGTACTGAAGTTACAGTCCAGAAATTACAAAAGTTAAAAATTAACATTTTCATTACTGGATAGCTACTTCCCCCATTTTCCTGATACTAAGTTAATTATTTGAGAAGTCAGTGCTTCTGAGGATAAAGTGATAAACAAGTCTCCCTGATCAATTCTAATTTATGGTATTTTATCTGTTCCCTATATATTGTCCTAAGAAGAAATGAACAAATTAAAACTATCTGAAGCAAACAGCATTTTCTTGTCATGAGTAACAAACACCTGATGATTCTCTAACTGGAACGCTGCAAGGCAAGACAAAATCTTTTTGTACCATTACAAAGAAAATGCAAATAACTGGATTAGAAAAAAAGGGAAGAAAATTACAGTGACGTGCACTGTTTTGAAAGAAAGAGCACAAAGGTTTAAGTATACTTTTTAAATTATCCAGATACAGGTTTACACATATGTGTCTGAGCAACCTTTTATAAGATCATCACTAACAAAAACTATCATACTTCAGACATCAAAAAGGAAAGCCCCAAAAAGTGGGAGTGGGGCAAAGTTGCTGTGAATCAAGTACAAATGGAAAGGCTGATTCCATTTCATGGTATTGTAGTTGACATGGCGACTCATTCTTCTTCATTAAACTAATGTCAGGAAATTAGGCGGTTAGCAATCTCATGCCTTCCAACAGCAAGCTAATTCTCTAGTAACCTCCTAAAAGCTGTAGCCCCTAAAGAGTTCAATTACTGGAGCTGCAAGGGAGAATATTGGAACCCCCAACCCATTATGCCATTACGCAAAAAGGTATTTGAATGCCAGCTTTTGGAGTAATCTTGTTTAGCTTTAAAATAAGAGATTTAGCACAGCCCACCAGGGAGTGCACTATAGTTGAACTAGTTTAGCTGTGAAACAGCCCAGTCTTTAGAACAGTGAGTCAAGTCTTTATGGATGAAAGGTTTTTTGTGTTTTTTTTTAAATAATGTGCTTTTTACAAAATTCATTTCTATTATTAAAAACACTTTTAATACACTAATGTGTAAAGTTTCTATATATTTTTCTCAGAATAAAATATTTAAGAGTGAAGGAAAGTGAAATGAAAGAACAAAAATAAATGAGTTGGGGAGGGGGCAGTTGGAATCAATCTTCGCTGCTTTCTCTTTATTAAGCTTGCTGAAGTGCAAATGTGTTTCCAGCACCAATGAATTAAACTGCAACATTCTTTTCTTTTTTTTTCTTTTTTACTCTGTGTGGTTCTCGTGCAACAAGCCAGCCATTATGAAATACATTCCTGTCTCATTAATGAGCTAAGCTTAGGAACCCAGCATTTTGGAAACATAAAGAGACAATTTATAATGAGACTTCAACTCAGTGGGAAGGCTGACGATGGCAGCCTCCTCTCAAAGTTATAATAACAGAAAATTGTTTAATGAGTAAGGGACTTCTTCAAGAGTTGTAAAAGCATCCTACTTCTGAAAAGGATATATTATGTTACATGTAGGCCCACCTTGCTGAGTTTTAAGATACAGAAGTTCTTTTACTTTAGATGAAAAAAAAAACGCTTTGGACAGATCGGTGCCAGATTTATATAAACCAGGTGGGAAAAAACAAGGCAAAGTTTAGAAAGCAGAAGAATTCAAAACCACAGTAGATGTTAGCACTGTTTCCATGTATAATAGATGGACCCACACCTATTATCTCCATTTTATAGGAAGGTGAAGCAAACAGTGAAAACTATTTTTTTTCTCCATAATTTATATCCATAGATATTTGTTATACAAAAATGTCACACTTTGGGGTTTTACACTACTTTTGGAATTGGGGGTGGCAATGACCCCCAAGGAAACCACTGTTTGCAACCTGAATTGTTGTAGATATAGTAGGAGCAGGTAAAAGCCCTGTGTTTGTGCTCTCTCAAAGTTTCCTTTATGTCCATAGCCACATGGAAAAGCTCAAATTGAAATGTATCACAATTTTGGAAAATGGAGTCATTTTAGCCCCCTGCAAGACAAGCCTAGGCATGTTTGTAGGCTTCAACTGAACCTCTTAACATTTTCCAGATTTCACAGAGCCATTCAGCCTGGAACTTTAGATAACCCATAGCCATCTGTCCACTGAGCTGTTTCCCTTTGTTATTCAGGAAGCGCTCTTAATTGTAAGGCTTCAACAGGTGCAGCTGAGGGCAGGTTACAAGAAGGCTAGCAGAAAGAATGCAGATATTTTCTCTTCTTTTTGTTAACCCTTTAACTGGCAGGAATGGAATGCCCCTTTCCATTGCAAGGGTCTGTTATGTGTCTATTTTTTTCCTTGTCCTCGAGAATAACTTTCTTCAGCAATGCAGGACAAAGAAGAGTAAAAGTTAGAATTGGAGTAAAAAATACCCCTCATTGAAAATATCAAATCCTCACAGAAATGTAATGGGGTAAGTCACACATGGTGGAAACAGTGGGCAAGTCACACATGATGGTGACTACGGGCAGGTCACACATAGTGGCAGTTTCAGTATTATAACAGTTAAAAATGATTGCTCTCTTTAAAATAAAGAGTGTCTTGTGCTTTAAAAGTGGTGGTGGTCAATTTTACCCCATTTAGATTTCTGTGAGGATTTGATGTTTTCAATGAGGGGTATTTTTTACCCTGATTCAAGATTTTACACTTCTTTGTCCTGCATTTCTGAAGAAAGTTATTCTTGAGGACTACTTTTTTTCTCAGTAGCTAATGTCATGATTGAGAGAGCTATCAGGTTTCCATTTTGGGGTGACGTAAGTTGGGGTTATTTTGACCCCAATTCCAAAGTAGTGTAATCGGATTTTTTTTCCTTGGGAGGGTTAAGCCACTGAGCCACAACCCCTTAAGGGATGGACTGTGACTAAGTGGATGATGCCAGGCTCAATCCCTGGCACTTCCAATTAAAAATATCAAGTAGAAGGGGAAGGTAGAGCCACTGTCAGTACCCGGTACTGGTAGAACCACACTGTCAGTAGACAATACTGACTTTGGTAGAACCAATGATCTTACTCAGGGAGCTTCACATCGGGATTTCTGCCTCCTGCTAATGTCACTGCTGCAGCTACTGCTGTTGTTTTTTCCCACTGCTGTGGCACCCCTGAGAAAACTTCCAAAGTTGAAATTTATTTTCACATTCACATCCAAAACAAATTTTATGACATAGAAATGTCAGCCTCTGACGTTTTAAGGAAATTATACTAGTTATACAATAGCCTTGGATTGAGGCCTTGTTTATACCTGCAATGGAATGAAATCCTGAGGTAGCAGAATGGACGGTTATCACTTTAAACACAAGTGTGGGATACAAGTGTGCATGAGGGGGATTAACATTACAAGGAGAAAAGTCTTCAGCCTTTTCCTGCTTTGCTAGCAAAGAAAATTTTATTATGCAAAAGAGCATTAAAAATTGATTCCCAACCAGCAGAATGAAGAAGCATGGTTCATTAATGGGATTCTGCCACCTCATTCTAGAAGATCCAGCCTGAGAAAGTTGTTTTTTGTCTCATTTGCAAAGATTGGTGTCTATCTTGGCTTTGTGAATTCACCACACACCTCATTTCATACCTCAATTTAAAACTTTTAAAAAAATCTTACCAAAATACTACTGTGAACATAAGCATGCTGTCTATACTCTTACAATATTCTGGGAGTTGGATTTTTAAATGCACTACTTCATAGCAATGTAAAGTCCTAATTTAGGAAATTCAGAAATAAAAATATGTGGGCTGGATAGAAAAGGAATGAGAAAGCATAGATGTTAGGTTGCCAGCAGTCAGCCTGAGGGCAGATGAGTTGTTCTCCAAGTCATTAAAAATGCCAGCGTTCTCCATTCTTTCACTAAATGCTGAATGCTAGCATTTAGACTTTCCCTGAATAACAATAATTTTGTTCTACATATTTACTTTGGACTTTGAACATTCTTCTGCAAACATATAAAAACAGCACTTATTAAAAGCATTCAAAAGCAACAGAAACATAGAAAAAATATCAACACTCTAAAAAGAAAACCACCAATCCTAACTTAGAAAGGGAAAAAAAAGGCAAACCAAAACCATATAATCATCGCTTCAAATGCCTGGTTGATAACAGTGGTGATCAGAGATGTGTTTGCTGCAAGGAAGTGAACTCAGAGACAGCCAACACTTCGTTGCTGTGTTTTGTGTTTCCAAGGGGATTTTAGGTAGTGCTTAAGGTACAGCAAAGACATAATCTCATAAGTGAAAGCAAATGAAAGTGGAGAAGTTTGCTGTATTGAATTTTACTACACAGAAGTCTTCTATGACTAAACAAAAGTCTGAGCTTGAAAGCTAAATTGGAAGTAAAAGGTTAGAGGAGCAAATGGAAGAGATTGTTTCCATTACTTGGGATTCTAGAAATTAGCTAGCAACCAAGCTAGTAGGAAGGCCATAGTAACTCATTGAAGGACATTCCATGTTTGCATTTTAAAAATACAAAATACACCCATTTGTATATGCCTTCATAATTTTCTCAAAGACCAGACTGTCTAAACCCAGTTCTCCAGATTAGGGTCCTCCTGACGCTCTTAGCCACTACACCAAACGGTTTTATCAAGTGGTTAGGGAGATTCTATACACCAATAAATACAATACATTCTCATTACCCCCTCCTTATGGGGAGCAGGAGTAAACTAAGAGAGGCTAAGACTCATACTATTGGTTTGTGAGCGCTCCACAGAAATTGGTGAGTGAATGAGCTGATCATTGCGGGACAGAATTTATTTTAAGGAAACCTCCCATGTCCAAAAAAAGACTGTATTGCCTCCAATAGGTTGTTTTCAGGTATAGTACTAGAAGCTGTTATATTTTCCAAATGAAAGCATTACTGTGGATCTCATACCATGAAATATGTACATTTGTAAGCTCATAGTTTCAATCATGATTTATGCTTTTGAGTACAAAGCAGGAAGGAAAACCTTGTGACAGGAGAGGCTTTGCATGTGCTCTAGGATAGTCTATGTTCTTTGGGTTTTTGTTTCACTAACGGAGCCTTTGCCAAGTAGGATCTCTGTTGCTGCTTCCCTTAATTCAACTTAGATGCATTTTTTCCTTCCCCAAGGCCAGACTATAATAGAAAATAGTTTATTTTGATTCAGCAGCTTGGTTTAATAAATCCTACAACCTATTGCAGACAGCATTACGTGGCTTTAAAGCCTATAGGGAAAAATGAAGCGAAAAGGTAAACTTTAGTCATAAGTAAAAGTTCAACTATGTAAACAAAACAGCTAAATATGCAGATGTAGCTGTATTGCAAAAAACAACCTTAACTTATATGAAACATACAATACTAATACACTATAATTTTATTTTATGGAGAGCTCCAAGACATAAAATCATACTGAATAGTTGACAAGCCCCCTTCGTATGCAGCTGCTTCCTTGTACTACATGAAATAAACAACTGCACTGGTGGAACAGTTTCATGGGTGTTTCTCATCTAAACTCCACATGGTCAGGGCAATGGATGGCAATTACTAAGCAAAGACCCATGTGTGATTGGTTCCACTTACATGTTGTTCACATGTTCACTGCTTGCAGGTGAAATCACAGCAATATATGAAACAGGGCTGAGAAGATATTGTACTACAAATCCACAGCCAATGTGGCACAATGGTTTGAGTGCTAGTTTAAGAAATATGAAATGAGTTCAAATTCCAATTGGCCATACAGTTTATTCCACAACATTAGACCATTCGCAAACACACAAACGCATAGCTCACAGTGTTATTATGAGAACAACACTGTGAACTAAGTGTGCAACTTTGAACACCTTGGAAAAGGACAGGACGAAAATATAAAAGTCAATCAGGAAAGACTTACTGTTGATAAGACCAGCGACTGAAACTAGTAAAATATTGCATTACCGGCAAACTTTCTTTTTATACCTAGCAAGAAACTGCAGCAATAAAAAGATATAAACAACTCCACTATGTGGGACAACTTATAGGCTCCCCCCATATCAGACCTTGGGACTGGTTTTAATGGGGTATGAAGAAAGATGGGGGACTATAAACACTCTGATATGTATGACACAGTTATTTAGAGCCCAGCCTTTGCTGCTTAATTTTCTTGTATAGAATTTGCATACCATAATTGCCCTCTTCTGTCATCTATTGAGCATAGATACTCAATTTCTATTCTATGCATCTCTGACATCTTACCCATTTTCCATCACACTGAGTGGCTTAGTTAAAAATCTTACTTCAATCAGCAAAGTTCTTATAAGTATTCAAGGAGGAAGCGCAGGATTTTTGAACATTAAGAATACATAAGGTAGTTGAGATGATACAAGAGAGAAATTGAGTATCAGAAAACTTGAACTGAATTTAGATTATCAGTAAGAAAGAGGTTTGTATGGGAAGAAGCCAAGAATAAGATTTAAAGTATTACAAGATGAAAGAAATGGAGGAAGTTTAGTGGTACCAAATATTAAATTGTATCGCAAGCAGCTGCACTAGTTTGGATAGAGATTAGATTATAAATAGAGATGAGCATGAACCACAAAAAAACCGAACCATGAGGTTCGTGGTTCGTGGGTTTTCACAAACCAGGAACCATGAACTGGCACGAACTGGGGCAGGTTTATGAACCAATTTGTGGTTCGTGGGGCTTAAATGCCCCTTTCTGGCCACTTAGCAGTGGCAGAGAAAGGGGCATTTGACAGTTTAAAGGGCCCTTTCCTGCATTGCAAGTGGCAGGTCCCTTTAAACTATCAGCTGGCAGGCGGCAGGGAGGGCTCCCTCCTTGCCACCTACCAGCTGATAGTTTAAAGGGACTTTCTGCTTGCAAGCAGCAGGGCCCTTTAAACTGCCCAAACCCCTCGGGAAAAGGCCATTTAAACTGCCCCTTTATGACCCAAATGAACCAGTAGACCAGTTCGTGGAAGTTCGTGGAAATGAGCTTCCACAAACCACTGGTTCGCAAACCATGAAGCAGCCTGGTTCGCACATTTTGGGGGGTCGTAATTCGATTCGTGCCCATCTCTAATTATAAAGCCAAATAGAAAAAAACATCAGACTGGAGATAATTGATACTAAAGAAGGAATTGATAACTATTTAGGGATTAAGAAATTGTTAAAAACTATTCAAAGACAAGACGGGATTCGTATTTTGAGGGATAAACTACTGAGTATGGTTTCAGTGCAGAAACAGAATAAGTACACCAGTTTCGCCACTGACATCTCCAGTTGATGCCTACTGTGACATTACTATACAAAATAAAATTGATTATATAAATTATGAAAATATGACAAACAAGGGAAAATAAAAACATGGTATGAAATTCAAGTTGAAGGAAAAAACATTTCATCATTGCTATATTATCAAATGGTGACTAAATTCAAGAAACAATTAATCAAAAAAGGAGGCCAGTTAAGAGAGAAAAAGTTTTTGAACAATTAATCATTGGAGATTCTAAAAACCTGTTAGGGAAAGTATATAAAATATTATTGCAATATGATACAGTATCAGACCAAATAAAAAATTGTACGATAAAATGGATGCAAAACTTTGGAGAAAATACTGACAGCTCTTAAAGCCCTTAAAGGGGGTGCAATAAAGAGCTTCTGTGAAGAATGCAGCTGACACACATTTGTACATGTGGCGAGTCTTTTCTTCAGGTATTTATGTCCCAGGTCAAGCATGGCTTTAAAAAGTAAAAACTAGCACCTTTAACTGAGCCTGGAAACAAACAGGCAAGCAACATGTGCAACATACACACAACAATTATAGAACCAGCTGCCATATTTTGCACATAGTTTCCCAATTATTTTAACAGCAGTGCCACACAAAGCATATTACATTGATCTAGCATTGAGATTACAGTAGAATGATCAACGTTTCCAGGTTAACTGATTTTAGAAAGGAGGACAATTTCAGTGCCAGAGTGACAATACTTCCTCACGAGAAAAGAGCACTTCACAAATAGTACAGACACTGCCTGACCTTTGCTATTAAGTGCTGACCTGCTGTTTCCTAATCAGCAAAATAGGAGTGGATGTTCAAGCATCTGTGGTAATCCAATTACCTAGTGAGGTAAGTAAGGGAGGCATTTCTACTGTTGCCAATTATTTTCTAGTCTCCCAAACTAACTGGGAGTTTTCCCTCAGTATTATTTTTTAAATGTATTTTTTACCCTCCGTGAGTCTCATGATACGATGGAAATGGGAACTATTATTAAATGAAAAGCACATTATATTAGGAATGGAAAGCTACGGTGCAAGTTAATGGCAAAACACTTTTTTGGCTATCGAGTACAGAATGAAAAATAATCACTGTAAGATGAAAGTTGGGTCCTCAAATACTATGTGATGCAAAGCACAGAAGGAGCTTGAACTGCAGGAAAGACACGTTGATTTCTCAAAAAGGAACTTCTGTTCTTTGTGAAGAATCAATAGCAATTAAAGAGAGTTGCTCTTCCCTTACCTATTTTATAGCTTTGCATGCCTAGGAAATTAAATGGAGGGGATGCTCGGATGGCCATCAGCCCAACTTCTTAACTTTGCCATTTATTTCCTCTTCTAATGAACAGACTTTGTACAACAGTTCCACCATGTTTACTCACAAGTAATAAACTGCAATGGGACTTAAGTATCCATAGAACTGCATCCTAAGAGTGTTAACCATGAGCTCCCCCCTCCCCGCTCACAGAACCCCCTCTCGTTTCTGCCACTCTAATTTTCTTGCAAAGTGTCCTACAAAGTCTTCATAAGATGGTCACAGAATAACAATGTTAACAACAGAGTCTTGTGACTGTTTCTCTTGACTGACACAACCTAAATGGTAATGTGTTTTTAAAGTAATGTGTTTTTAAAGTAATGTGATTCTGATCACTCCAGCAACTAGGGTGGTCAACTCTGTAATCAGAAATTACTGGAGATTTGGGGGTGGAGCCTGTGAAGGGTAGGCTATAAATGGTACTGAGCATGCCCTCCAAAACAGCCATTTTCTCCAGAGGAACTAATTTCTGGAGATCAGTTGTAATTCCAGGAGATCTCCAGATTCTGCTCAGAGCTTTCCTGGTATCGCTGCTTTTTAATATGAATATAAATATAAATCTCTCTTTTTTATTGTGAACCATCTCAGGAGCATGATAGCAGCAAATAAAAGCATAAATGAGGTGGCACAGAAATTCATTCATTAGTAATCCTTCATAATTTGCATCTTGCTTTCTTATATTCACTATCATCAATTCATATAAGAGCAATATAAGTTGTCCTTATGTTTAAACTATTTTATTGGGACTCTCCCAATTTGCATTGACCCCTACACATCAATTGGGCTGCATGCTAGATTTGATCTTCGGAATGGGGATTAATGTGGATCTGGAAGTAGTTGCCAGGTCAGGCCACACGGTTCTGAAGGCTCGGTTGGATATGCCCACCCTGCAAGGGCAATGAGCTGATTTATACTTGCCGGCAGAGAATCATGGATCCAACTGGGTTCCAGAATGCTCTGCTGGATCTGAAGCCCCCTAGCAGTTCATTAGATGAGCTGGTGAAGGACTGGTGGGCCTGTCCCTGCTAAGTCATCGACAAAACTGCCCCCCCATCGCCCTCTTTGCCCCTGTGCCAGATTGGCTCCTTGGTATACAGAGGAGCTAAGACAGCTTGAGCAAGTGTGGCAACAATGTGACTCACCCTGCGGCTGCTTGCAGCTCAAGCAGGGAGTCACCCTTTGCAGCCCTGCCGGAGCAAAGGAGGCAGTCTCCCTTCCCTCCCAGGCATCCGGGGCTTTGGCCAGGGGGTGGAGCCAGGAGCCATTTTCTGGCGGCTCCACTTTCCCCCGGCCGCAGTTGAAGACGCGCTCGGCCCACCCACCTCTCCCTGTTTTTAGTGCAGGACTAGCTGGCTGCTGTTAGAGACCCAAGTAGGAATTTTTTTGTCCCTTCTTCCCTGATTGGCTTTGGGAAGGGTTTTTTTTGCCTACCTTGCTGGCTACTCCTGTATCTAGTTAGAACCAACAAGTAAGGAGAGATACACTCACAGGAGCATAAAAATTATTAGTTTATAGACCTAAAAGTTCCATGTGCTCGTGCTACACATTACTTATACTGGATGACCCGTTATTTACAAAACAAAGTACAATAATTCCACAAAATCAAAAGTTCAACGTTCTTGCAACTTAAAGCAACAATGTCCCAAAGTATATTCACTTCCTCCTCTTCTCCGGAAGGATTCCTCAGCGTAGTGTTTGAATGCGGTATTATCCAAACGATTGCTAATGCCCAATCTGGCTGCCGGCTGTAAACACACAGATTTCGTTCACTTGCTTCCTCGGGGGCACTACATACCGCTGAAATACATACATATACATATGCATATCACCCAAAACTTAAATTACACAAAAAAATCAAGTAATTACTTGATCATACCGACCTGCTGCATTCCTGTATTTTCTAAAGTAAGAAGAAGGACACTAATGGCTGCATGTATTTTCGCGCAGTCGTTCTAGTTCCCTATGGTGCCTTTTAACCAAATCAACCTAAGATCAATTACTCCGTTTAAAGGGACCAAACAGCCCCCAAATCCCAAGTCAATTCACACAATAGAAAAGCATTTATAACATCAATTCATACATCTTCATTTACAAAAAACAATTTAACAGAAGTTCTTATAACATCATTTATAACATCAATTCATACATCTTCATTTACAAAAAACAATTTAACAGAAGTTCATTATTCAAACCTAATGGCTTAACAGTCTGTAATTCGTGGATCCAAAATGCCTCCCTCTGAAGAATAACGGACTGATTATATGTCCCCTCAAGAACTGCAACCCTAAAGGACCTCTCCTCATGAGTCTTTTCCATGAAATGTTGAACTAGAGGTGCCTCCAATATTTTATTACGAATGCGAGACGTGCTCCAGCATACGGACTTTGAGGGGTCTGGTGGTGCACCCTACATAAAATAAATCACATGGGCATCCAATTACATACACCGTGTTGGAAGTTTGGCAAGTGGCAAAATGTTTCAGAGTCACTTTATTATCTCTAATTACTATTTCCTGTCCTTCCCAAATGGATCTACAGATGCTGCAATGGCCACACTTAAAGGTACCACAGGGGAATCTGGAGACATCCCTTGGTTTCCATAAATCAGCATGAACTAAGCTATCCCTTAGGCTTCTAGTTCTACATAGTCCGCATATTGGACGTTGTTCGCAGCCGTCAATATCCTCGACAATATGCCAGTAACGAGATATAACTTTTACAATCTGATTTGTCAAGGGGGTATAATCAAGAGCCCATTTGATTCTATGTGTAACCTGCTGGCTCTTTGTTCGAAATAGGCGTGATCGATCCGTATCCCTAGCTCGTTGGAACGCTGCCTGAACTACCCTACTTGGGTAGTGTCTATTTAAAAAATCCCTACACATAATGTCACCGTCCTTCTCAAAGTCCCGGACTTCAGTAGAATTTTGTTTAATACGTAATAATTGTCCATAGGGGATATTCCTCTTTAAATGCTGTGGATGAAAGGACCCATACTCAAGATATGAATTACGGTCGGTTTTTTTGGTGTATGTCCTTAATTTAACTTTGTCAGATTGATCCCTGTAAGTAATAACATCTAAGAAGTTAATTTGTTGTTTGTCGTATGACCATGTATACTGGACATTATTATCCCTAGTGTTCAGCCATTCGCAAAACAGTTCCACCTTCTCACTACCCTTAAACACAAAATATAGATCATCCAAAAATCTGCCATAAAAGTAAATGCACGTGTTATAGGGATTTGATGAATTCATGATATGTTGTTTTTCCCATTGTGAGGTGGTGCTGTGGTTGGTCACCAGCAGGAGATTTTGGGAATAGGGTGCGGGATGGTGAGCACCCAGTGGCGCTTCCCCAAGGGTGGGAAACAGGGTCTGCCATTTAGTGCGGTATGCCTGTTGATGGCTACCGCAGCACTGGCAGAAGCCTGTGGGGATCCCCAAACACAAGGCCTCCCCTCATGCTGTACGGCTGCGGCATTAGGTGCTTTATGGGGGGATCCATTCCCTGGCTGGCCGGGTTGCAGCCATTCATGGGATGGCCTACACTCGGGGCTTTGGGGCTCGCCCAGACAGGTCAAGGCGGAGGTCCGGAGTTGACCTCAGGGCTTGACCTGTACCGCTTAGTTGGCCCTTGCCTTGTTAAATTATGGTCATTTTAATAAATGGCCCTTTAATCCAAGCCTGTGTCTGCCTCTTCATTCCGGTTGGGGTTGCAATCTTGAGACGAAGAGGTAAAATCATCTTATACGATGCTTATGAAAGCTTATGAGATGGCAGTGAAGGCTGTGAAGAAGGAATTTTATGCAGCCTCCATCATATCAGCTAGCTCATGCCCAGCAAAATTGTTTAAAGTGGTTTGGTTGTTGGTCTCCCTATCAGAGGGAGACCGCCAAATTTTGAATCTGGATATTAGCTGTGATGCTTTGGGGAGCTTTTTTGCTGATAAAGTCTTATCTTTCCACCATGACTTGCTGGCCACAATTGATACAGTATATGAACTAGAGACCCTTGGCCATCTTCTGGACCAATATTAGATCATTTCAGTCTACTGTCTGGAGATGAGATTGACAGGACCCTGTGAACAGTGAGCCCCACCACGTGCCCATCATGGCTGGTGAAAACTGCTGCTGATAGGCTACGGACTTCCTTAGAGCCCATTGTTAACTTGTCCTTAGGCGCCAGGGTTTTTACTGGAGCATTAAAGGAAGCCGTGGTGAGACCTCTCCTAAAGAAACTATCTTTGCACCCCACTGACCTGACCAATTACCACCCAGTTTTGAACCTCCCATGTCTGGGTAAGGTGATTGAGCGAGCAGTGGTGGAACAGTTACAGCATTTCCTGAAGGATTCCTCAGCCCTAGATCCCTTCATTTTCCACCCGAGTCATGGGACGGAGACGTTGCTGGTCGCCCTCACAGACAATCTTTGCAGGCATCTGGATTGAGATGGTTTGGTGCTGTTGATACTATTGGATCTCTCAGCAGCTTTCAATATGGTCGACCACAATCTCTTTACCCATCCCCTCAACGATGTGGGGATACGAGGGACTGCCTTGCAGTTGCTTGTCTCTTTTCTCCACAGTCGGGGACAGAGGGTGGTGCTAGGGGAGAAATTGTTATCCTGCCACCCTTTACTGTGCAGTGTCCTTCAGGGGGCAATACTCTCTCCACTACTGTTTAATATCTATATGTGCTCCCTTGCCTAGCTGATGTGAAGTTTCGGACTTGGGTGCCATCAACATGTAGATCACACCCAGTTGTATCTGATGATGGATGGATGGCCTGACTCAGCCCCGGATGCCCCGGTGAGTGCTTTTGAAGTCGTGACTGAATAACTGAAGCAGAGTCAACTGAAATTGAACCATACGAAGACGGAGGTCCCGAACGTGAATCATGGGTGCTTAGGTTTGGGACTCCGGCTCTCGACCCTCGATAGAGTACCAATTGCGCTGGTTCTGAGGGTTAGGAGCCTGGGGGTGATCCTGGATGCCTTCCTGACAATGGAGGCACAAGTCACAGCAGTTGCCAGACTTCTTTTTTCATCTACGACAGACCACACAGCTTGTCCCTTACCTTTCAACCCGTGACTTAACTACAGTGATTCAGGCAACAGTCACCTTTAGATTGGATTACTGTAATTCACTTTACACATGGCTTCCTTTGAGTTTGGTCCAGAGGTTACAGCTGGTTCAAAATGCAGCTGCACGTGTTATTGCAGGAGTGCCAAGTGGGGCACAAATAACACCTATATTACACCAGCTGCATTGCTTGCCATTAAAATACCCAATCAGATTCAAAGTTTTGGAATTAACCTATAAAACCCTATGCAGACTGGGACCAGCATATCTGCGGGACTGTCTCTCACTATATACACCCTGGAGGACACTTAGATCAGCAGAAAAAACAGTTATTGGATGTCCCTGGCCTCAACCAGAGCCAGGGCCTTTTAGGTTCTGGCTCCGACCTGTTGAAACTCTCTGTCCATTGAAACTAGGGGCTGGTAGGATTTGCTATCTTTCCTCTGGGCCTGTAAGATAGAGATTTTCCACCAGGCGTATGGTTGAAGTAAGGCCAGGCCTCCGCCGGCCTTGTAGGAGGAGGAGATGAATGATTTAAACCTCCCTATCAGATCTGTCCACCACCTGTTTTGCATTATAATTGACTGAGATTTTATAATGCTTTAAATTATTTTTACGACATTTTTAATGATTATGTAATTATGTACTTTAACGTAATTATGTTACTGTGTTTTTAAATGATGTGATCTATCCTGAGGCCGCTTACGGGGAGGGCAGAATAGAAATCCAATAAAATAAATAAAATAAAATAAGTTTTTTTTTAAAAAAAAACCTTGATTGGATTGTAATGTGCAAAACAGAAATGTTCAGGAGGGCATTTTTACAGAGGGATTAGAACTATGATATAATGTAACAGTTCAGGATTATATACAGCTGTCATTAATGATCAAATTGTGGCTTTGTACAAAAACGTTTAGAAATGGTAATTCTACAAACATTGTTCTCAAAAGGATCTTAAAATGCATGTTTTCCTCAATGACATAAAAGAAACAACATAATCTTACTAACATTACAGATATAGTAATTGCATTTTTTCTTCCGATTAAAACCTAAGACATCTAATAACAAACTGATAACTATGAGCATGCAATGCTTATTAAAACAAGTGTTACAACTGTATAATAAATTACATACAGTTTATTAAGCGCACTGTCATTGTGGCATCTGAAGCTAATATATTTTTTAATAAAACAGAGAACTGAAAACCAAAAACAAATCTAGAGAAAACTTCAGTAACCCTTGTCATACACAATCCTGTAATGTTTGCCACAAAATAAGACACTGCTTAACCTTGTTTTACCACCAGTTAAATTTTTCACCAGGTAAATTCTTCAGTTAATTCAGAACAACGACATCTGCCTGTGTTGTGGTTGTTGTAATGATTATATACTGTAATCAGTAAAAGGATCATCAGTGTAATAGAAATTTACTTTAATGATCGAGAGCAATATTCTGACCTGACATGATCTTTTGCAATTACAGCAGCTTATCCGTGTACACTAGTTATACTGATAATACCACCACTTTTAAAGGCATAACACGTTTCCCCCTTCTTTGCTAACAGACAAACTCATGCTATTAGACAACTTACGCTGCAGACTGCAGTAATTGTATTAGCTTCTAAAACATATGTGTCTAATGGGAATTCTGTATCATTTAGCCATCATGGTTCAGCTGAACTACTTTTATCAAACTGTCAATCATCCCCTGGTTTTCGGCATTAGTGAACCTGCCAAGAAAGGACAGTGGTATTTTATCAGATGTTCAACTTTTACTGGATAAACTCTGAAAGGTCAGCTAGAAGAGGCTTGGTGAATCAATAGAATCTGCTTTTTTGATAGAAGTGCTTCATCTAAATATAGATTTATCCCAAGTGATGCTAGCTACGCTTTTCTATAATATAACTTTATGTTTCAGTAATTGTAGAAAAGTCAGTTCAGCTGCTAATGGATTATACCTCTAGTACAATAAGCTAACATTATCCCTGAGTGCGTCAAGTCTTAGAAAATGAATGGATAGCTACAAGAAACTTCACAGAAGGAAATAATGCTCAGAACTCTTAGACCCATGCAAAAGTCTCCCATTACTGACTAGGAAAAGGAAGCAGCCACAGAGCTCATAAGACTTTTGCTGTGAGTGCAGATCTGCTATGATAGATTAAAGCTTTGGTACGTGTCAAATACAATTAACAAATGTAATACCCATTTTATTTTATATCTGATTCTTCATACCTCAAAGACATGAAGTAACTGTGTTAACTATGTTAAGAACAGACACAAAACATATAGATATTAAAAACTTTATCTTCAATAGCTGTTGATAGCCAACCAAAACTTTAAGATTTTAATATAGTTTCCAAAAGATGCTCACTTAGCCTTTTGCTGGACACTTGCCCAAGTCAGTAATTGCATTTTTGTGAGACCGTTATTGAGAATACTGCTCTGTTCCCATGGAACCTTAATTTTAGGATTGGCACGTAGGTTTAAATCTAGAGCATGTTTTTTTGGAAGTAAATGCTGCTGTAGCCACTGATGTAGCCAGCTTATTATAATGCATTTCTCTTTCTTTGTAACAGTTCTTTGTTCTGTAAAATGCTTATCACATGAGACACCAGAGGATGCAATTTTATGTTTTGTCTGACAAGGGGTCTTAGGAAAAAAACAGGACACACTGTTTCTAGGTACTAGATAAATCAAAACAGACAGTACAGTTAAATAAAACTGCAGTGAACTTGCAGTTCTGATCTGAGCTCAAGAGATAAAGTAAAACCATGTGATTTATCATCACTGCTCTTACATCAGAGTTCTTATAACGTGTGCTCAAAATGCACCTTAGCTCCTCCTCTCTGGGCTAGGCCCACAGCTTTGAAATCTTTTCTGTGTATCTTTGTCTCTTCATGTATCTTTTCTTTATTCTGAGCTTGCTCTGGTTCTCAAATCAAAGGTCTTTCACAGATCACCGTTTTCAGGTTCCTGTGTTAAAATTTTTCACCCTGGTATTCCTGCACAGGAACAGTAACTCTGTCACAGAGACCTTGCCCCATCTCTAGGGCAATCCAAAGAGGGAGTTGGCACCATGTGGTAGAAAATGCTTATTTTCCTCCAGTTCAGTATTTGGGCTTAACATATTTCAAACAAAAAATATGTTTATTGACCCATGGATTTGTCATCCCATTGAGACATTAACCACTAAGTCTCACAGAATGCATGCCTAGTGAGGCCACACCTTTCAAAATCTCCTTTTCCATTTAAGCTGTTAAGAATGTGAACAGACATTTTACAACCAGGCATGGCAATAGAAATGTTTGAAGCAATGAGATGAATATACTATCTACTAATATTGCAATGATAGCTCTGGATAAGCTGTCAGATTTTGCTTGGTTTTTCAACAGATACAAAAAACTCATTTTTGTCATTTCTTCTGTGTGACATCTGTTTGATTTTTGGTTTTGTTACCAGGGACTGCCTTCTCAGGTGTGTGCAGTCTGCTCTGACTACATCTTGGTTAAATTCATTCTGGCAGCCATTTTAGAAGCCAGCAATGCCATACTTTGGAGAAGTTAAGGCCAAGGCTCTCCCCAGTCAAGACAAGACAAGACAGAACCTTTATTGGCATAACCGTAACAGTGTCGAAAACAGGCAGAGCCTGTTAATTGCTAAACATTCTAAACACACTTCTCCTCTTGTATACACGTTAAAGGAAGTTTGCCACCATTTCAGTGACTTCAACCTTGGTTGAGGCTAAAAACCTTGGCTGAGGCTCTCCCCAGTCTATGCTTAGGGGTGTGCAGCCCAAAAAAATTTAGGTTTCCTGCTTCGGGTTTACCCGAAGCGGGGAAAAAATTCGGAAATACCATAATTCCGAAGCAGCAAGCCGCTTTGGAATTATTCGCTCTGTAAATATTCGGAGCATACTGAAGTGAGGGGGGGCAACCCTTCCACCCCCACCTCCCACCCCCCTGGTGCAACCCCTCCCCCCACGCAATTACCTGGCCGGAGGGAGAGCAGGAGGGTCATCAGCTGAGGGCGGGTCTCTGCTGCTGCTGTGGCAGCAGTGGCGGCAGCATGAGGCTGTGATGGCCTAGAGCCAGCCGGCTCCTCTGCCACCACACCGCCTCCTGAGCCTGCAGGGCGGTGGGGAAGGCTGGAGCCACCTCCTCCAGCCCTTCCTGACCGTCAAATGGCCACGGCACCGCCACGGCCATTTGAGGGGCAGGAAGGGCCGGAGGAGGCAGAGAAAGCCCTTCCTGCCCCTCAAACGGCCACCACAGTCCATTTGATGGGCAGGAAGGGCTTTCTCCGCCTCCTCCGCAACCCTGTGGGCGGCAGGGAGGGCTAGAGCCACTGCTGCCGACAAAGTAAATCGGGGTGGGTGGGGTGGGGGGCTGGGGCTGGGGTGATGTTCAAAGGGCCCCATTGCTGCTTGCAAGCAGCGGCAGAGCCCTTTAAATTCAGCCCCAAAGCTTTCTGAAGCATTCAGAAAGCTTTGATTCGGGATTTCCAGAGCCAGCATGCTGGCCCTGATTCGGAAAACCCGAGTCTTTACGGATCGGGTCCGATTCGGGCATTTTTTCCAAATCGGATTCCCGAACCACACATGCCTATCTATGCTAACAAGTGGCCAAAACTTTTGGCATGAGACTGATTCACTGATGAAACATCTGCATGCCTACCCATTGCCACAGGGGCTTGCACCCACCTAGATCAGTGTAATTTCATCTGCAAGGACAAGTCTTCCTGAGCACAAAATCTAATGATTATCAAGCAGCCAGGTGGTCTTGATTTCTTGTACTGACCTTACCTGAATGTCTCCTACCAATCTGCCACAAGCATGGATAATGCCTCTACCCTGCTAGTCTTTTTTGCCCACTCACCTTTTGTTGCCCTTCGGGGAAGCCCTCCTTCCTAATTCATTCAGAATCAAGAAAACCCACAGGTTCTCATCCTAGACTCACCACGAATTCCTGGACGTTAAAATTATTATTTGATATTCTTTTGTGAAGAATGTCAAATTTTAACTATTTCTTTTAACTATCACTGTTCTGCCAGCCAAAAGCAGGCAGTCTAATCCCCTCTTCTGTTCAAATGCTGTCCATTCATTCTTCTCTTTTGGAACCAGCCAGTCTTTACCTTGAGACCCTAAACAGACTGGGCCCAGCATATCTGTGGGACCACCTATCACCGTATGTTCCCTGGAGAAAACCTGGGTCAGCTGATAAACAACTATTGGTGGTCCCTGGCCCCAAGGATGCCTGGCTTCAACCAAGACCAGGGCCTTCTCGGTCCTGGCACCCATCTGGACACTGAGCTTAATTCCCCCGTTATCTATCATACTATGGACAAGTCACTTACTCTCAGCCTAACCACCTTACAAGTTTGTTGCAAAGATAAAATAGGGGGGGGGGACACATTCATATACAACACCCTGAGATGGGCAGAATAAAGATGGATAGAAATTTTAGCTATATTGTAAGTTGCATTGATCTCTGCAACATAGAAAGGTGGCTAATAAATATTTTAAATATATAAGTAAGTAGTAGGCCCATGACTAACAATTTTATACGTGCAGAAGAATCTGGCAAGAAGCATGCACTGAGGCAGAGAAAAGGACAGAATCCCCGACAGTGTGGTCACTTATATTACTTAGATTCTGCATCCACCATAAATTCTAAAGCTTTTCCCACTCATTACATTAACAACTTAAACTTGTCACCATGGTTACATTGGTCTTATGAATTTTTAAATTAGTTGATTCTTTTAAAAAACATGCAGTTTAGGAACGGTGCTTAAATATAGAACAACCACACATTATTTAACAAACCATTTACCATACTGTAAACTAACGTTAGTTTATCTCTCTATTTTTTCCTTTTTGCATCACTTGTATGAAACATAAATTCAACATGCTTATCTATTTTACTCTGCTCCAGCATTCCTCAGAAGGCTCATACTAGCTAACGAAATAGTCATATAATATCACATTCAAAAATATAATGAAGTTGCCTATCAAATGCAGTTCAGTATTCAAACTACATAAGTATGAAATAAACAAAAATCAGTTTTCATCACTTAATAACAACAAAAAGCGCATTGAAAAGTCTCCTTTAAAAAGCAAAGATTTGAAACAGGGCATCTAGAAGGCTATTGTACAAGGCTAGACCAGAAAAAGAAGAAACCTAATTTCTCTAGAAAAGCAAAGTGAGTGGTAAGCAGATCTCAGGCAAAGCAAGAGCTCATACGGGGAAGAAGGGCCTTCAAATATGTGTTTTTTTTAAAAAACGAGGCAATAGTAGATATCCCAAGTTAATTAATCCTATATCTTAAAAAGTAACAGTGTGTACATTGTTGTATATCTGTTGTATTACTGTTAACCTGACAGTTGTATTTTATTTCATTCAGTGGTTAATTCGAAGCCAGAATAGAACTGAAAGTGAGAAGCAACCATACAGCAATTCACAGAAGTGGTAAGTAGGCTAAATCAGAGACTTGAATAGGGATTCCACGGCACAATGTCCTTCTATTTCATGGCAGGAATACAAACCCAGCAGAGCACAGAGAAACCATCTGGTGCAGCATAGAGCTAAGGGGATTGACTTCAAAGAACAAGGTCGCCTGAACCTTTCTGTCACTATGATGTAAACTGCTGACAAGAAATTCCTTACAAGCCATGGAAGTCTCTTAACCAAGAGTGAGGTGGTTCACATACAGAACTAGAAGCAGACAAGCAAAACAAACATTAGTTTTAAAAGTTTTGGTTTTAAACCAAAGTTAAGAATTGAGTATACCTATCCTCCATAACAGAAAAGTGAGACCTGAATTCTGGAGTGCTTGTTGGAATGTTATTAATGGGGGAAATGTTCCAATTTTGAACATTAATGATTAATGATGGATGTTTTACTTTGTTATATAAATTAGAAATGCATATAAACCTGAACGTTTTGTATGACTTTGGTATCTACTGCACTTGTTATGAGCAACCACAGCTCTTTTGTAACTAGCATATATAGCAAGTTACATTACCAAGAGTACTAAAAATGTAAATCTGGGTAGGAGGTTTAAGGTGAGGATTCAAAACTATGGCATAAGGAGACATAAGAAGTCATTCTGTCCAAAGCATTCCTTTTTATTTAGCTCAAAGATGCTGATTGTTTTCTAGCATGAAGTATTTAGCTGTGTAAATTTCATTCTGAAGCAAACAAATTTAGAAAAGAAATTTAAACATGACTGTGATTATAGTGTAGCAGATAAATTTGAATTTTAAAAACAGTATATTAAATAAAGATTTTGTGGCTTCCTTCTGCCAAAATGTGAAATTGTGCACATCAAGAATATATTTCAGATCAATGTTTTATATTTGTATGTATTTTATTATGTTGTTTTTCCACTCTGAGCCCGCTTGTGGGGAAAGCGGACTATAAATCAAACAAACAAACAAACAAACAAATAAATAGCCGTGTGGGGGATAAAATCTATTTTCATACTGATGTGTTAAATGCTGAAAAGATAATATTGATAAAAGAATGCCATACGTTTGCAACCTGAAACAGCACCTCTGTGTCTCACACTTTTCTTTTCCACTATAATGTCTAAGGATCTTTAGTATGTCATAATGCTGAAGACTTATGGGGTCCCTGCTTCTATAAGTACAGCAAATGGAGTAGGAGCAGGGAAATTTGCTGAATGGTACCACATGCAATTTTGAACTCCCTAGACTATGACAGAGTCATGAGATGCCGTAATGTTTAGATCTGCTCTGACATCCTCAGGCAACGCAATATCGTGCCGTCCTGCACAAAGTACGCCTAAACTGTGTTCTTGTTACTGTGCCATACTTTTCAAATTTTTCTGAGTGACAATAAAGTTTCTACAGTGTTTGTACAGATTAGGCTTGCTGTACAGGAATAATGCAGGACTGGTGAAAATATACAAAATGATAGGGTACTGCTCTGAGGCAGGAGATGCCTTGCAGATGTTTTGCAGTACAAGAGAAAATAATATCATGGATTTCAGTCTCCATACTAGAGTAAAAGGGTTATGAACACAGCCAGAGAAAAATAAAAAGTAAATAAAATAACAAGTCTGTGTGCTGAGAGAGTTGTGCTGCGTCAATGACTGTATCACATATGAACAAAATTTTAGAAAGCCTTGAATGTCTTAAGGGGAAAAAACCAACAGGGAGCTTCAGCTTATTGTCTACCAGCTGACTGGCTAGCAAAGTGCAGAGCTCAACCCAAGCAAGCACATCACAGTGCATGCCCCCCTCTACTGGACCACAGTCTTCTTACGCCTCTGGGTTCCAAAACCTCCCTTTTTGGCCATGTTCGGAGGAAAACCTCTGCCTTCTTTGGGAACTGAAATCAAATAATACCTCTCTTCCTCATAGCAATAAGCCAGTCCTGCATAACTCATCCCCTGGAGTAGAGGGTGCTCCATATCAGAACAAGGCTTGGCTTGGCAATTCTGCGATCACTCCCCCTATGGCATCCGTTTTGAGACTACCCACCCACTGCCCTTTCTCAAAATTCCAGAAGTGCAGACAGTTTGAACAGGGCCCCTGATCTATACTCTGAGAAAAATTATTTTATCCCCATAGAACACTTTTAGCAATGTTTACACCCACCTTGTCTACAATTGTTTATGCCCTTCTTCAGAGCAAACAACTATAATCCCATTTTTCTAGAAGAGCAGTATTTGAGTCCAGTGGCACCTTAGAGACCAGCAAAATTCTCACGGTATGAGCTTGTTGGACTCTAAGGTACCACTGGACTCAAATCTTGCTGTCCTACTACATATCAACTGGTTTGACCTCAGGTTCCTCTGTCCCTTTGCACTTAAAGGCATAGCACCACATTTGTGTCTCCCTCTCCTTTCACACTTGCTACCAAGAGGTCTAACATGCTTATTCAACTACTGGAGGGAGGTAGTTTAACTTCTGCTCCCTCCTCTTTCTACTCATGGTACCCATGGACTGAGCAGGGACTTAAGATGGGTCACAGAAATCAGACCAACTGAATTAAAAATGAAAAGTTTTAATAAGAAAATAAAGTTTGCATCAGCAAACAGAACAGACTGAGTAAGGATAAAAGAAACGGTGATAAATCACAACCCTCTAATCTTTATACATACATCTACAGATGGTAGTAAATGATATGGTATATAACTGTTGGAGTTGCAAACATTTAGAAGTCATCTATTATCTTGGTTTCAATATCTAGGGGTCCTCACCCCCCATGATCTTAGAAGCATATGCTCATAGCTACTTTCCATAGTCAAGATTCTTTCCTCCTCCTTAGAGTTGGTAAAATGAAGCTGTTTCTTCAACATGTACAAGGGGTTTATTGCCCCCACTTTCTCCACCCCCAGCAGACCCTCTTTCTCTTCCTTTCTGCAGGAATATCCACTCTTCACTTTAGCCTACTGAAGCTATTCCCTCTCTGTGCCTGCACAACACATATGTGTTATCCTCTGGGGATACAAACTTTGGAACTAATCTTGGAGTGGAAGGTATTAGAAGTTGAGCATCAGTCATAAGAAATAGCTCAAAGAGATACTCTGGTAAAGGACTATAGGAGTCATTTTTCTGTACCATAATTTTTTGTTTCAGTACTCTACCAAGGAAGATATATATACCCACACATACACATACAAAAGGGGGGGGCTGTAAGAAGTACCCCGCATGTTAAATGTAACTGGAAAAAATTTACTATTCTTGAAGCTGGCAATCGGCATGCAACATCAAAATGATGAATGCAAGAGCTAACACCGTTTGTACAAATCTCCATGAAAACTTAAATTCTCTCCTCATGCCTCAAAGAGGAATTGCACACCAAGGACAGTCTAGAGGACACTCAAATGTGTGTTTTGTAGCTGTTGTGCAAAGTAAGGCTTATGACTTGCCCAGGCCCTATGAGGGGGGGGGTGTCAGCAGGTGCATTGCACCAGGGTCCATGGGCCCAAAGAGGCCGAAAGGTGGCCCAAGAGTTCCCTGCACTTTGTATATGAAGACTAGAATTTATATCTTATGTTGTTTGCCTACATAGCATAGTTTTATCCTTTACATTCCACTAGGGGCAGCATTTGCCAGTTAGAAGATCATGTGACTCTCCACTCTGCAGCCAGGCAGACAGAATGTTTAGGCCAGTGGCCATTGTTGTACTGGATGTGTTGGTGTACATAGGTGTACACTGCCCGCCCCCGGTCAACCAGTGAACTACATAGGGCTGAGGGGCTCAAAGCCCCTTGGATTTGGCTGTGGGGGGCAAGCAGTGACAAGCTCACATGAGGGACTCAGTTACAACGGCAGATGAAGCACAGGACTGTCCACCCCTTCTGTTGTATCATGTTACAATTTCCATGATTCTTTGGTGCTTTGTTCCTGTTTTTTGCTCATATGTATTTGTGTGTTTATTAAGAATTTATAATTTAAACAATTTAGTTTTCTAAAACTTTCACGCTCACACCAATCAGCATGCTCCAACCACCCATCATCACATTTTCTCTGCAATCAATACTACTCTGTTAAGGAACAGTTTCTGTTCCTCTTAATAGGGAAAATGTAAGTCTCTCTGTTAGTTTACTTTTCAGTTACATTATCATTACATTGTATTTTGGAAATGGAAAACTGGGAAAGGGTAGGCCCTATGTTTCCTTGTTGAAATAGCTTTAGTGTGTGGGGATAGCAATGTATTGCTATAGGATTTGGGGATTCTTTCAATAGATAGATATTTTGGGTTTTCTTCTAAACAACTGGAAATGCATGTGGAATGAAGCCAAAATTGTTGCACCTACCCTTAAGATAGAAACAAAATTATCTCGTGGATGTGGTGGAGTTACGCACAAGAGGGCGAGCCTACATAATAACAGACCTGATGCTAACTTGCTGGAAATGAATGACACAGATGATTCACCAGAAGAAGCCTACTTCAGAAAGTCTGTGTTTTATGTTTTAGTAGACAGTGTTATAGCAGGATTAACTGTAAGATTCAATGCTGTGAAGCAATTGGCTGAAAAGTTCAATTTCTTACGGAAATATCTCACCATGTCTGAAAGTAACTCAAATGAAAAAGCTTTATTTTTATCAAAACAATATCCTAATGACTTTAATGATGAGGATTTTTTGACAGAAATGCAGCATTTACCTTCAGTACATAAGGCAAATTTTGGAAATGCACAGTTAAAACCACTGGATCTGTTGAACATATTAACAGAATACAGACTTGGTGACCTGTTTCCAAATGTTTGTGTCAGCTGATGAATTCTTTTAACAATTCCAGCAACAGTAGCTTCTGCAGAGAGATCATTTAGCAAACTCAAGCTGATTAAGAATTTTTTAAGGTCTACAATATCTCAAGAATGTCTTGTGGATTTGGCCAGGCTGAGTATTGAATCAAACATTGCCAGAACAATTAATTTTGATGCTGTCATTAGAAATTTTTCACCAAAAAAGACAAGGAAAGCTCATTTTTAAGTAAATACAAAGCTTATTTTTTAACCTTTTTTGACCTTATGCTTAAAACCATTATGGATAAAAAGATGGCTAATGGAGTAGGAAAGGGGCCCTGAAATTTTTTTGCACCGCCTCATAGAATTCCTCTCAGAGGCCCTGGACTTGCCACAGAGAAGCAATATTCAACACAAAACATATCCCTTCAAACAGCAAACTGAAACTTCCATATTTCTTTACATTAGGGATGCTAGCCTCCCAGTGGGGGTGGGAATTTCCTGCCCCTACCTCTCACCCCCAGCTCACTCACATGGCGGTGGGGTGGGAGGGGGGGAGAAAGAGGCAGGCTGGGATTGGAATCACCAGAGCATGTGGAGAAATCCTTCCCTTTCTCTGTGCAATCTGATGACCTCTGTGATGTTCAAGCTTGCAGCAAACCGCTATGATAAAAAGCCAAACTAACTAAATTTGTGGTTACCATACCCAACTGTATCTATTTTCACTGAATATTCTGTTAATCATATCGTATTCTTCCTCTGTTAATGTCCTGGCAGTTGATTACATTGTATTCACTTTCAGTATGTAATCCGCCTTGGATCTCAATGAAAAAGCAGACAATCAATCAATTAATCAGACGCTGACTGTAGAGAAGTACAATCAGTCATGGGCACAGAACATTAAGGACTTATTCAGAACTACATTTCATATCATGTTATAAATCAAAGGCAGGTTTCCTGATTTCACACCTGTAATCAAACAGTTTCACAGAGTTATTCCTTCTCACTGCAAATTGTTTTGACATATACCATTTACAGGATTGCAGTGTGTGTCCCTATAATTTACATTACAACATGACCATAATTTTAGTGTGTTCAAATGGCAACTTGAGGAGTTGTTGAATTCCTTTCATATTCCTGAGTTGGATATTCTTGATTTCTGCTCACCACCTCTTGTCTTTCAGAAGCCTCAATAAAATGCATGCCCCTTAGAATACCTTGCCCCTTCCCCCATAAGAAACGTCTTTAACATTCCATACTGCAATCAGAAAGAGTCCAGATTTCTGCATGGTTTGTTTGTAATACTGAACATTTTACAATAATGCACTTTTAATAAAGATTTTCTAATCAAAATTATTATAGTAGGACATGTGATAGCTATTTCTAATCCATGTCCACGAGTCAGAAAACAATGACAATCTTCTACTTCCTTTCCTTATTAATTGCAGCCATGGCATCAGCACCACTAACCACTGACAAAGCTGATTATGTAGGTTTTGAAAACTGATACAAAAAGCTTGGTTAAAATAGGTGTTAACCATGAAAATGTCAGTGGAGATCTGAAGAAGTACAGGGAGGGTGGAATCTGAGTCCATAAACTCACTTCTAATTACTAAATCAACCAATAGTTCTGCAGTTGCCCACGAGCCTCAATGTCTAATTTCTCAATAAACTGTTACCTTCCTCTATACTTGCTATCTCCACTTACCTAAATTTTGGTTCAAGGACTTTTGAATAGGAATATGCCACCGATACTATCTCATTAAACACAGACTACACTGCATAAAAGATAAATAATAATGAAACAGGTAGTCCTAAGCAGACATTTGACCTACCGACTAACCATTGCAGTTACATGGTTTGTTTCTAAATAGCACCTGTTGTTCGCTGGAAGAAAGGAGGCTGTGGTGCATAAATAAATGCAAATATTTGTTCAGACTTTCACACATTTATAATGAGATATAAATGTTAGAGAAATTAATGCTCAGTTGAATAACCCTGAATGCAAGGGACTCCACATGGGAGTGAGCAGTTGTCCTCTCAACCTTTTATTTAGCTCTTCAAAATGTAAAAAATCCACAGTGCGTACAAAGGCCATGTTTAACAGTTTAGTGCACTTGTGTGCGCACATTTGTCCCCAAACACTTATGGCTAGATAGTGGAATTGGCAAGAGGTCAAGCCACAGTCTAAACCCAACAATCATTTACCACATAGCAGGTTGTTAGGAACTAATTTTTGCTAGGAAACACTCGTTTTCTAATTATGCTGTCCAAAGTGCTGCAAGGGGATCTTTATAAACTCGCCAATATCTACTGGTGGAATCTCAAATGAAGATTGAAAAATCCACAAAGGCACTCTTAAAAAGATACTCGCTGAAATTAACTTTCACATTCTGCCTAGGGGATTTTTGTACAAAAATGTCTCTTTGGTTTTTATTCCAGTGTTAATGTTACATTAAAGTAAAAATAGCAGTTGAAAGCCACGTACCGTAGCACTGAGGATGCCAGAATACAACCCAGAAGACCAGAGTTCTAACGATACTGAGCCATGAAGTTTTCTGGATGAGCCAGTCATTCTCTCGGCATAACCTACCTAAGACTGTTGTTCTAAGGACAAAATGGGTGGGGGAAGAACTGTGTTCATGACCCTAAGCTCCTTGTAGAAAGGTTGTAAAAATGTATAGACACAATCACTGTATAGAAAGCTGAAAGTAAATTTACAGTACTTTCCTAAGCTCACAACATAATAGACCCATAGGAGGTGAGGGGCAGTGGGAAGGTCTGCGGCAGCAGGGTGCTCCCAAGCAGGAGTGTGTTGCTACACTGCAAACAACAGCAGAGCAGCAACATTAAAATCAATCCTGCTTCATATTCACTTTTTTGTTTTTCTATAGTACCAATAATTTATTACCTTTGCATTCTGCTGTTGCCTGTTGCTGCTGTTTCCTTGTGCTTTGTAGTTTTGTTCCCGCAATGCAAACCCTTCCTTTTGATGCTCAGCATTCAGCTACAAAATGGTGCATTCTCCATCGCCCAACTGCAGGCAGGCAGAATGACTGTTTGAATTTCGTACCATCACTACTCAAAACAGGCCTATGTTTTCCCCATAGGTTTTCCTTTTGCTTTGGGGGCGAACAGGATCACTTTTGAAAGGGCAGAGTAAGTACATGTTTGTCATTTGACTCAGAAAAAGAGAGAGTCCTGAAAGAGTATGGAAGCAATCCTAAATAGACCTACTCATCTCTAAGTCCCATGTTATTCAACAGTGCTCACTCCCAGGAAAGTGTCTTTAGAATTGCAGCATATGGTTGAAGTCTTTTATCAAGTTTGATTGAGTGGCTTCACTCACTTCACTCACAGTGCTTTTCTTCAAAGCAATTCCAAGTCCCCTGATGGCAGGAGAGGAAGACAGACCAGTGCCTGGGTAGCACTGCAAAACAAACCAAGATGTACCCCATCAGGTCTACTCAGATGTAAGTCCCATATTATTCAATGGTACTTATTCCCAGTAAAGTGTCCTTTGAACTGAAGTCTCCCTTCCAAACATTTCCAAAGCTGAAGGTGGGGAGGGTTCACCACTTGTGAGGACCTGATAGACAGGGAGGGAGACAGTGCCATTTTCCGGGCAGTGATGGAGTGAGGTACACTCATGTTCATTGTGCTCATTCCCCCTTCCCGCCAACAGAGTTAATTAATAATGAAAGGGCTCTCTACCCTTGAGATCTAATTGGTGAATGCTGTTCAGGAAAAGAAGATGCTGCCCTGCGAGGCAAGCCCAGTGCCTGCTTGCTGCTGAAAGGTATGAAACAAAATGAAACACACAAACCTTTTGGTGGGAGGGACTCATTACAATTTAGTTTCCCAGATTTGGTTCAGCGTTCTAGAAGCTGCTTTAACAAAACAAAACAGGTATTTCCAAGTATATTTTTGGCTCATTTTTGCCATTACGTACACCCTTAATTTATACTACAGATAACTGGTATCTGAATTCACAAAAAAAGATATATTTCCCTTAGTTTAATTAAGCAAGTAAAGAAACTGTTTCTCTAGTTTATAAAGTTTTTTCTCTTTTTTTTCTCCTCCTACCATACATACTAATTTTTTGCTAGTAATTTTTGGAGAATGTTTTCTGATTTATTAACAGTGGTTTGTACATATCATTTATAGATATATCATATATAGAAACAAGGCATTTAATATAGCTGCTTTTAAAATCAAAATATCACAATAATTTTGCCCAAGTGCAAAGAAGAATGAAAATATAGAGCACAACATTTGTAGATTAATGGGACAGGATACTATGAAGTTGATTAAGGGCTGTGTTATTGGGTTGAGAATTGTAACTGCAGAAAAATTAGACCTCTGAATTTACATTGTTTCTATAATTACACCTTCCTTCAACTTTCATTCCCTTCTTGAATTTTTCTTTTATGTTACTGTGATGGTATAATTTATAAAGGTCTTGATGACAAAAGGAAGAGTCATTGGATATATACTGGAAGGTGAGGTAACAATACACATTGTACCTGACATATTTTAAGAAATCTCAGCCACTAATAACTCGAAATAAAACTAGTCAATATAAAACCTCAATGCAATGTATTTAGGTGAATTCCAAAATGGGCCATTTTTGGAAAAAAATGTCAATTTATGCTTGCAATTATTCTCCCATAAGTACATTCTTATTAGTCTACATTTACTTATTTAAAAGATCACATTAAACATATACTTACACAATGTAAACTATATAAAATTAAATTTTAAAATCATCAGATTTTTGCTTCAGCCAATGATTTTTAATCTCTTTTAGCTATATGGACCTACAGTTCATGAGCTCTTTATATTCTACACAGCTTAACATACTTTTATTTGATTTCAAGCAAGCTCATTCCACAGAAACTGTATTAGAGCTACACCATAAGAAAAAAATAAGATTTTGTATCACTACTCAACACTTTTATCATTGCTCAAAATACTATAGTTCTTGCTTGCAAACTAAAATAGGAAAACCTGAATCTGGGATGATAAACAGGTTAGCTCAGGCAAAAAGCAAGTTAGCCGGATAGTAACTAGCCATGAGTTATTGTAACAACAACATTCAATTTATATACTGCCCTTCAGGACAAGTTAACGCCCACTCAGAGAGGTTTACAAAGTATGTTATTATTATCCCCACAATAATCACTCTGTGAGGTGGGTGGGGCTGAGAGAGCTCTGGAAGAGCTGTGACTGACCCAAGGTCACCCAGCTGGCTTCAAGCGGAGGAGTGGGGAATCAAATCCGGTTCTCCAGATTACAGTCCTGTCACTCTTAACCACTACACAAAACTGTAGAGACTGTAATGTTAGGGACATTACACAAGGGGAAAACTGTATTACCCTTCATAGTTCAAAAAACAAAGCACGCATCAAGAAATGCCTATGGTTGTTGTGGATTTTCCGGGCTGTATAGCCGTGGTCTTGGCATTGTAGTTCCAGGAACTACAATGCCAAGACCACGGCTATACAGCCCGGAAAATCCACAACAACCATTGTTCTCCAGCCGTGAAAGCCTTCGACAATACAAGAAATGCCTAGTACACAGGAGTGCAGTTGAAATAATAAGCATCAACTTTATGAGGGATTTAATTATATTTTTGCCTTTTCAGAAGGTAGATCACCATATTAAGTAACTCCATGCTTATTCTCTGTGTCTGTGTGCGAGTGTGATTATCTTTGTTTGGTACAGAACCTGATGCTTACAATTCCCTTAATTCACTCACCTTGTTGATAGCAGGAATGATTTGGTGCATTTTCAGCTTGTGAAACACAAACACATCATAAACTGCTGAAACTGCTAGAACTGTCACTCCTTGCTCCTTCCACAGCATACTGCAAGTGGCACACACCCCTGCACCCAAGATCCAGCCCCAGGTTCCTGCTGAGTAACTTCTTGTGCAGCAGTGTTTAATATAACACATTAGGGCAAGCAGGAAAAAAAGGCAAGCTCCAATATCAGCCCTTCCTACTATTCCTGCCACTGCTTCAGTATGTATGGGATGAGAAGCAAACAGCAAGCCAGCAAGTAAGGTCCAATATCCATCACCAAACAGTATTCTGGAAAAACTTGTGAAAAGACCGGTGACCGCTGCATGTAACAGGACATTTACAAGATGGTAGCTCCAAGGATCCATTCCTCCAATGGCATGGTTGATGCGAAAAGAAAGTGTACAAAGAGGTCGGTATGATTTATGGCTCCCACTATGGGTAAGAAGAGTGCCCCAGAAGTCATTGTAGAATATTTGAGTCCATGGTGTTTCTGGAAGAAGATCCTGGTTTGTCTTGATAGCTCGGCTAAAAACAAACATAGAAAGAAAGAATCAAACAATGTAACCACAAATGAGATTTCTAAAGTAATCACGATGAAAATATTGTATGTACACATTCATATTATTGAATTAGTACAAAGTCATAATATGAAACTATACTACTTCTTAAGTTTTAAACTCTGTAGGGCAAGCTATGTTAGGAGTACCTCATCTATTTTTGCAACAATAAATTTCCATATAAATTGACTTTTAAAACCTTAGAAACAGATGTTATGCTGGGTCCATTAAATTAAAACACCGTCTACTGACAGTCATTCGAGTCAAACACAGAAGCAATCACTTGCAAGTTGATAGGTTATAATTAAAATGTAAAAGAAATATGAGAAACTGACAAACACAGTGGTTGAAACTAGTAATTCTAACTAAAATCCCAACTGGCTATTTACATACATATTTTAATTTACATGACAGAAACCATTTTGCTACAGGACACTACCATGTAGATACATACACATCTATATATTAAAGATACTGCAGTCACATTTAGTAAAAGTCTAAGTGGCCAGAATGCTGGATCTCACAGCCACTTTATGTTAAGTATTCAAGGCTACTGTTCTAGAAAGTTAGGATTCCAAAATATTCCACTGTAAATCTATACGAGGAGGAGCGAATCTGCGTCCATTTCTAAGAAGCAAGGTTCAAGAAGCAATGGCTACTATTTGTTAACATGTGTTTCACCCCTAGACATTATATAACACATGGGCTGAGACAAACTAACATGCCCTATGTCCTAAACCAGAGGACCAATGTTGACATCAGTTTCACATTTTCACATCAGTTTTCTAAATTTTTGTCAAGAGATTTCTGACTAGAATTAGCATAAACTGTTTTTTCTGACCTCTATCCTGTAAATTCTGCCAGAGGAGCAAAGGGAAATGCTAACTTCTGATTCCATGGGGGTTTTTTTTGTTTGTTTGTTTGCTATAGACGTTCTGTAGTTGAATATAATATAACCTATTTGTTATACCAGGCTCTTTTTATTGTCTCATCAGTAGGTCTGTTTTCTTTGTGTTTATTAATAAACCTAACTGTACCTGTTTATTCTGATTTGGTAAGGGGAAATCTAACTATATCTCACCCTCTGAGTAACACCTTTGTAATTTCAGCTCTGTTACTAAGAAAGTGTACAGTTATAGTCTAAGGTGTTACAAGAATTTTTCTTCTTGCTGGGTTGAACCATCTTACTCTTCAGTAAATGGTGGTAGCTATTTTGGAGTAGAGGTGTGTGTGAAAGAAGAGGGGATTTATACCCCACAGAAAATCTGGAGTAATTAGATAGCTGAGTGCCAGAATAAGGAGAGGGAAGGGCTCTCCAAAAGAGCCCTGGAAAAATCCATTAATATCTATGTTGGAAAACCATCATCATCAGTGTCAAAACGCTTCACCTACATTATCTTAGTAATCTCTGAAACACCTGCTAGGATGTGTAGGCTATTTGCCATTTGTGATCCCATATACTAGTTTTACATATTTGGAGTGAAGAGCGATCAACATGAATATAACTCTGAATCTGGCATCTTCTTCTGCTCACGCAGGTAGTCATGAAAACAGCTGGCACACTTTCACAATTTGCTTAGAGAGTGGGCTATAATCTTTTAAAGGCCAGGCAAAGCCTGCCCTGTTCTTTCTTGCTTTTAACACCTAGAGCCTGGCATGACGTCCAGTATTGATTTTGTTTTTTATCACATTGATGTACCACCTTAAGTATTATTTTAACAAAAAGTCTAGATGAGAATCCTTAAATAAATGCAGACAGGATATTAGACAATTCACGTGGCACCACCGACAGCGTTCAAAGAAAAACACCTACATTGCAGAGTTATTTATTAAAAGCCATTATCTGTGTTTGTTTTCAATCTAAGAATGGTAACCAGGGACCCAAAAGTGGTGGAGCAATAGATGGCATATCTTTTTTTTTTTCATTAAAACATCCAAATATGGAGTGGATCTAGTTAGTTGCTCATGGAAGGAGAATGGATTTTCCCTGCTTTCCCCTCCGTATATACAAGATATAGACACACACGCACACACACACGCACTCACAATGTATAGACCAAGACACACAAACTAGATAGATAAATTAGACAGATTGAGCCATGCCACTCTCAATGATACAACAGTAGAGGGAGTTTTCCTGTGAACTAAGAAGATAATTTTGGGTTTGACAGTGTTTGTCAAGAAACTGCCTTATCCCTGGCCCCTGGCTGCTTCTTGATTCAGTTCAGGTTTTGGATCTGATAGAAGCCTATAAAGTTATCATGACTCCGCAGTTTCAGAGCTGGGACTGAACTACACAGGTGCAATGAGATCATAGTTTCAAGGACTTGCATCTACACCGCATCACTTTAGCAAAGGAAGAAGCCCTAAGCATCTAGTTACCTTTCCTGTAACAAATCATTTAACTCATTATGGCAAGAGGTACACCATAGATAACATTTTAGGTTCCTTACTTGGTATTGTAAACAAGTAATACAATTACACAGTCTTTGCTTCCATTTTAAGCCTTTATTATTACAAAATAATTATTCAGTATTCTTGATATCAACTCAATTAATAGAAAATCATACCATCCATTATAACTATATAGATCATTAAAGACCAATGACATGAGTCCAAAAAAGAACTTACCCGTAGACACAAGGGTCACAGGCAAGGAGCTATTCCAAAGAGGAATCTCATAATTTATTCAGCTTGTCATATTAATAGGGATTCAGAACCTTTTCTTAACAATAGATGCTTCAGGGACTCAAATTCTTGGCCAGACGCCAGCTGCTTGTGGAGAGCGATGAGGAAGTAAGCACAGGATAGCTCCCAAGCAGCTGGCTGCCAGCCCAGCCTGTCTATAAAACCCAGCCAAGAAGACCAGGAGGTGTGGAAGCAACACGTTGGAATCTTGTTCCTGCTGCAACTATGCCACTGAACCTGGCCTTGCCCTTGCCTTACTATTGTGACCTTTGGACTGTCCCTTGACTCTGCCTTTACCTAGCCCTTGGGACTTGCTGTTAACTGATCTTTGGACTGCCTGACCTTGCTATCTGGACTCTGGAATGGACTCTAACCTTGCTACTGGACCTGCCCACGACAGTTTCTCATACATCTGAATATCTTTTGGCTCTTCACCAAAGTAACACTCCTCAAATAATGTTGTCAGCCTCTATGAAGTTAGATATTCCTGCCATTGTCAGATACTCCCTGCACCTGGGCCTTGGTACATTGTATTCATTAGTATGAGTTAGATGGCTCTTCTACTTTACATATGGCAATATAACTCTGTAACTCTACTGCTATATGCCCCTCTCCAAGGTGGTTTTATTCTAAACCTCTAGACTCTTTGTGGCCTATCTAGTTATGGGCCCGGGCTAGCCCTGTTTCTATGTGCATAGGACCTGAACAACTTTCTCTGTCAAATCTTGTAGTTGTTCCCCTATAGTTCTAGCCATATCCATGACAACGGTTTTGGATAAAGCAAAGGTCTTCATTCTAGCTTGCACCCCTTTGACTCTGTGTGGTTGCTGAAGGATATCAGCTGCTACTTGCTTTTGAGCTCTGTATCTGCTCACCTGGATTGGTGTCGGTCCAGGATCTTTGTCTCTGGACTTGGAGATTTTGGAACCCTTTGGACTTTTTTGCTTTAGCCTGAAAAGTAACATTGGACTGGGAGACTGAGAGTTTGTGTTAATTTAGTTAACTAGCATTTGTTGTTTTTTTCTCTTCTGCCAGCACATTTCTACATCTCTACCATTTTGAACCTTTGTTAATAAACTCTTTTAAGTATACCCTTGTGTGTTCTTTGGGAGTTTTAAAGCTTCAGTCTTAATCCAGTATTTTGGCCCATTTGGCTACAGATACCTAAATAATTGTTTTGGAGCTCAGTCTGTAGGTATCCTACCCTGAAGCGCTGACCTCTTCGTTAAAACCTGGTAGGGCTGTGCACTAGAGATGGGCATGAACAGCAAAAAAAAAAAGGCACAAACAGCCCAATATGCTGTTCACGAACAAGCTGTTCATGAGGCCCCATTCTAAATGAACAGGTGGGCGTTGCAAGCCTCGTTCGTTGCTGTTCTTCAAGCCAGACAGTCTGGCACCTGCAAGCAATTCCCTTGGCAACTTAGGTAGGGATTGTCTGAACTCCTGCTGTTGCCCTGGAAAGCCCAATCTAAGCCCAATTTAGCTTGATAGGCAGGTCTTCCTTTCAAGCGTGGAGTTCCAAATTTGTTACAAGGGAGACTCTGGTTTTGCAGACAGTGCAGAGGGAGAGACAGTTGCTGTTGGCATTTTGATAGAGTGCATTGGAGCTTGAATTTTCTTTGTGTGTGGTGGGATAGGGATCTACCCTTCAAGTTCCAGGGCTCTGGACCAAGCTATTATTTATTATTGGTACCTTTCCTGCTATTATTTATTATTGGTACCTTTCCTGCTGCCTGCTCAGGTAAGGTTTCTGGGAGTGGTGCGGTAGGGATCTACCCCTTCAAGTTCCAGGGCTGCTGCCAGGCTCTGGGGCCAAGCTATTATTTATTATTGGTACCTTTCCTGATGCCTGCTCAGGTCAGGTTTCTGGGAGTGGTGCAGTAGGGATCTTGACTTGAATGATGGCTGGAGGAGAGCCTGCTGGCCCCCACGAACAGCCAACCACGAACATGTTCATGAACAGGGCCATGTTCGTGGTTGTTCATGAGTCCCTGTTCGTGGATGGCAACGAACAACGAACATCATGTTCAGGTGTTTTTTTTTTCTGCTCGTGCCCATCTCTACTGTGGACTTGTCTTTCGGCTCCACAGCTGAGGTAAGAAGAGGATGAGAGGCTGGTGGCAGTGAGCCATTGCCCTGGAATTGAGGACTCACTCCCAATTTTGAGTGTTTTGTTTTGGAATTCCCCCTGGGTTACAATTTATAAGAGGAATGACATGGTTCTACAGGGGGCAGGTGGAAGCAGCTGATATGGTTTGGAGTTCTAGATGGGTGCTTTGTAACTTTTGCATAAATTTTTTGTCCAGAAATGCTTCATTTATGTTCCAAGCAGAATTAATGAGCAGCAAACAAACTTCATTTAACTTTGCTTCATTTCATCTCACTAATGGTATGATTTAAAGGTTACAATTCAACAAGAAACAAAAGTAGATGCATATTCCCACAAGCTGACATGATGGGAAAATACAATTTATTTAAATTTCAAGGTATATCATTTGCAACTAAAATTCATCTCTTCTGCTGAAACAATTCTCAAGGATCCTCAAAGCTATTACACATCATCCTGTATTTTCATTTTAAAAACACAGCTATATTAATGAATTGCACTCTGCACATTTATTTTTAAAAGGAAAAAAATTCAGGAGTATTTAAATTGCTGACATTGCAAGTCATATTACTGTTCTGCAAATCCATGCTAATACAAAGCTCAGCAGTTTCATTGTATGAAGCACATTGCAATAATGCTTTTAGGCACATTTGCTGCCTGTAGATCCCTTTTGTCTGCATGTATATTGAGGTTAGGAAGAGGTCAGTAAAAATACTCATTTCTATTTTTTGTTAGATTGTTTACCAACTTTGTATTTATTTCTATTTCATTTAAGTTTATTAGGACAGGACAAAGCTACAAAATCTGAGTCTCTCATCCTTTATGATAATAAGAAATCAAAATCCTCTGTTTATGATGTCATATCCTAAAACGCAAATATCCAGAGCAACAAGAGATCAAAGAGACAACAGACAAAATGCTTAGATGACTCGGGGATTATTGCCAGTCCCATAGCAGAAGTAAGGCGTTAATTGAAGCTTTACCCTCAAGAAAGGCTAATCTGGTGCAACACAGGCCATTGTGCTAAAGAATTCAGAGGGGCTGGAAAATACAAGCAAGAGACTTTAGGAGGATTATTTTCTCAATTGTTACATCAAGCAAACTCTCACTAGGGCTTAGCTTAATACACTACATTTTTTGCTATTTAAATTCTAAACTAGATTCAGAGGGGTCCCAGCAGTGACAGGCCTTCCCTTATCGTCACCTGTATCAGTCTCACTATGGTTAGGAACTCACTGCCAGAATGAAGCCAAGAATTATAAAGCAGGCAGCTGACCCATATGCCAGCTGGAGTCACATAGCTTCCTCACCACCACCATTCCAGTAGGAACTGGACAATCAAGACAATCACCTCTTTTGTAAGATCCCCCCCCACCGACAGCTCAACTGAGTAGATGGAGGAAGGGAAATGGGTGGCCACAGACTTTTTAGAATTTTTCTTAAGATTAATATGCTATCTGTTTTGATTACTATCAACCTGCTACATAGTATATCATTTTTGTTACCTTTTTCTAAAGCAAAACTTTCCTAAAGTTGTTACAGAAAAAAACCTAACTAGTAGTTCAGCAACAAATATATTTAATATATTTGGCAGTAATATGTAAATGCCAAGGCCAAAGATACAATTTCCTTTTGCTTCCTTCCACCTATGAAACTGTCCTGTACTAAGCAAGAACACTGAGCCAAACTAAATGTGAAGGCATCTTCATGGAGGCCATGAAAACACTGTCATTTTTTTTTGGCCCACTGGTTCATCTAGACCAGTGTTATCTATTTCAGTAGGTGGTGGCTCTCCATATTCCCAGGCAGATGATGTTCCGAGTGTTATATATTGGCATAGCTTCAGGCTGAGCTAAGGCTCCTGAAGCCTTCATTACTATTGGTTGTTTCTTGCTGGCAGTGGCCAATCAGATCTGTATAATAAAGACCAATCACCACACTGTAAATAAGCTACTACGTATATAGTTGAGGAACATACAAGGAATATACAAGGAATTCTTTTTAGTTCACATTTTCTGATGTTTCTTTTTTGTTTTCTATCCAGCCGCCAATGAGATGGAAAAATTAAAGCAGCAGGGGAGACTCAGCTTTTCAGAAATCTCATGCCCCCATTCCTACATACCTGCTTAAGAAACAGGGACACAAGTCTTGTCCTCTGAGAATTGTTTTGTTCTCTGAAGCACAGGGGGGGGGGAGTGAAAGAAACCTTAGGAAACAGGAGGAACTGATAAAAAATTAGCTTTGTTTCCAGTTAAACCAGTTTCCTGGTTTCAGGAAAATAAACATGCTGTAATGTCTGGTGAAGGAGAAAAGAGGGAGGTCATCATCCTAAATCAATTCTGACTTCAAATCAAAGAAACAACCTGTTTGTATTTCAGTATAATGCATGCTAGAAAGAATATTCCTGGGAACAGTTTCCAGTAGAGTGTTGGAGACCGAGAAACTGCAGCATCAAAAGTCAGCACCATTGCCTCAAATGTGAGGGTGTTTGCTACACCTACACCTCACTACTTGTGTCTGTGCATGTTATTAATGTCTTCCCCTCCTTCCTTCACATTTTTTAAAAATCAAAGAACAAACTAAAATAAGGAAGAACACTGTGCAAGCTTATTTTCACTTGCTAATGCTCATTGCCCAATTCAAAAGCAATTTTTAAAAGCAGTTTTCTTAACACCTTGGCAAGTGCTGCAGACACTCTCTAAATAACATTTGCGCTTCTGTGAGTAGATTCAGGAGCAGATTCCAAGCTAAAGCAACAACTAAGGCTGTTAGTACCATCACCAGGTTTTTAACTCAAATAATGTATCTTCTGGGTATAGTCTACTCATTAGTCTAGACCTGCTAATGGGCACAATAAAGGAAAGTCTCTATGGGCCATGTAGTTAGGGACTGTAATCGCTACTCTCTCTGAAAGGCAAGAGCGTCACAAGAAAAGTCATCTGTCAAAGTTCCAGCACCACTGGCACTTTTATTTCTGTCAGCCACAGATAACATTTGTAGTCAATAAGCAAGACTACCCTCCACATCTTAATGCCTGTCCCTTTCACAAGTCCCAGGAGTGCTTGCTTGTATCACCACTAATGGGTTATTAAAAAAAATACTATGCATTACCAAAATGTTTTCAATTATTTAAAAAAGTTGTTTGATAAAGAAAAGGGCAAATGACCTTTTATCTCCCCGACAAAATAAGGCACCATCTACTTAGTGAAATTTTAACATTCTTCTATGTATCTGCAGCAGCTTCACATAAAAGAACTCATTTCAAATAAGGGAAAGAAGTAGAAAGTTAGTCCTCTACTGCTTGTATAGAAATCGTTGTTTGCCTACCTCCATGATTAAAACAAAAAGTGGGACAACTTCATACTCACCAGGGCAGGAATATCATGATTACACATGCTATCTACTGCTCTGGTTATTATTTACTATATCTTAAACATCTCTCTGCTGTTATCTAACAACTTAAAAATCTTCCCAACTAGAACAAGAACACACAAGTTCAGTCGCTGGCATCACCAGCTAAAAGAAACAAGTGGCAGATGATGTTAAGATCACTACCTGAGCACTGGAGAGATGCTGCCAGTCTGAGTAGACAATAGTGATCTTGATGAACCAATGGTGTGATTCAGTATAATACAGCTTCATGTATCATCATGTACTTTTCTTGCCTGAAATTATTTATTTACTGTATTTGTTATACTTAATTCATTTATATCCTGCCTCTCTCCCTAATGGGGGCTCAAAGTGGGATCCATCTTTTTCACTGAGGCTCACAGCAGATTATACAATGTAGGTAACAGTCAATATGATGAGACAGAAAAATGGTATTATATCAATAGAACATAATGCAGTGACAACAGGATAATATGTACAACAAACTTTGCAGAATGCCAGCAGTGTGGGAGCTTTCCTGACCTTCTCAGACAGGCCATTCCATAAGGTAGGAGCCACCACACAGCAAGCATGAGTATGGGTGGTTCTTGATTTTGTACATTTGTAGGGGTTGCATTTACAGAAGGCCCTCAACAAATGAGCAAGCTGTTGGGATCAAACATAGGAGGAGAGGCAGTCCTGCAAATATGAAGGACAAAGGCCATGCAGGGCTGTGTATGTGATACTCAGTACCTTGAATTGGATCCAGTAAGGGATGGGCAGCCAATAGAGTGGAATATGCATGCTGCAAGGCCTCCACTGGCTTCTCTTTAGTTATTGGGTTCAAGTCAAGATATTGGCTATGACTCCAGGATGAAAAAGCATTATCAGTACCCATGTCAAAACATGGTATTTCCCAACACACACAGAAATTCACGAAGCATGTGCATATGTCTGCCTCACTCCACCTCCACCCCTCACAAATACTCTTCACATCATTAGATTTTGTCCCAACAGATCTTTCTATGCCAACATTTCCTCAGGTCTCCTTCACCCTTCAGGTCAGCTTCCTTCAACCACTACATAACCTATCAGTTGATTCAAATTATCTGAAACGTCTAGCAGAAACATTACTCCGAGGTATCTTTATAAGCAAGACTAGAATCTACAGGGATTAGCTCACGGTCACTCAATAAGCTTTATGATTGACTGGGTATACACAGTCCTAATCCATCTTTTGATGAAGTTGGCTTTAGCCCAGGAAAGCATCTGTTTAAATAAATCTATTAGTCTTGAATAGAGATGGGCACAAACCAAAATACGAACCAAAGTTCATGATGAACCACGCTGGTTCATGGTTCGCGAACTAGTGGTTCATCAGAGTCCATTTCTGATGAACCACCACAAACTTTAGGTTGGTTCATTTGGTTCATTTTTTTGGTTCATCACTGCAGACAGCCTGGCACCAATCAATGTTTCCTAGGCAACAGGGGATGAACTTCCTGCGGACCTTCTGCTGTCCTGGAAGTAGCCTTGTACTGGCCCGGAAGTGACCTTCTGCTGACCTGGAAGTGATGGTTTGCTGACCTGGATGTGACATTTTCACGAACCAAATGAACCGGTTCGTGAACCGGGGCAGGTTCGTGAAAGTTCATGGTTCATGAAATGCAACGAACCACGAACCGCACTGTTCAGTTTTTTTCTGGTTCATGTCCATCTCTAGTCTTGAAGGTGCCAAAGAACTCCCTTTTTTGTCTCTCCTGCATAGCCATGAATCTAATGTCAACTGATGGCATGAACATCACGACATTCTAAGCACACTTTATGCTTCTTATTAAACAATCTGGAACACAGACAATATTCAAAAACCAGCACATAAATAATCCTTGTAAGAGGTATCTTGACTTTTTTATTATAATAATCTTAACTTTTTATTATAATTATTTATATAAAATACACACACACACAGTGAGATATATAGTTAAAATTATAATCAATATTAGCTAACGCTAAATAATTTTTTCATCAGTTTGACAATATAGTTTACTATGTATTGGTTGATTTAATAATGAAGTTTTGTTTGTGTTGTATATCTGGAAACCATATTTTAAATGTTATATGGTCATTGTATTTTGACAGTCCTTGTAACACATAATCTTCAATCTTCTCTTTTTAATTTTTGTTCCCCTTTCCCCTTTTCTTTCTGTACCCTTTAATCAGTTTTAAAAATAAAAAACAGCACATAAAAGTTGTACCTCGTACCTTCAGTCATGGGAAGTGACTCTTAAAATGAAGAGGAAATCAATGAGGCTAAAGTCAACAGGTTAGGTGATTCAGAAGATCCAATAAAAAGTTACACTAGAGTTGATATTGGCAAACACAAGCCAAAAAAAGTCAAACATGTTGGGTCATTCACAATGGCAGCAGTATAAATAATTCCAGGCTCTTTGCTGGAATAATCTACATGTTTGTTTATGCACTGGTCTTCTCTCACACTTTTAATTTCTGATCTGGTAAAAAACATACAAAAAATCTTCCAACAATAAAAAATAACATGACAAAATTTGTCCGAAGTCCATTTATTTGAAAGGATATGTAACGTCATTCTTTCCCACTACATTTGCAATCATGTTAAAATTTTAATCCCTTCTTCAGAATTTAAGATCAGTAGCATTCAGAAAAATGAAATTCCACTCTCAAATATTCCACTCATCTGAAAGTCCTAACAACTTAAGGGGCAACCTTCAGTTGGCAGTTATCACCTTTTCTCTGGTACTAACTTGGATGCTGAGCAAAAATTAACAGCTATTTTCCAGGAGGTTTACTTTCCTAAAGATCATGTGGGTGAAATTTGAAGCTCTTTTACAACCCTACTAAAAACCAAAGACCCTGGTAAACTACTCTCCTCAGTTCCCTCGCGCAATATTAAAAGTGCATCCACTTTTCGCACAGCAGCAGCATCGACTGTTTCCCTTTCCAGCTGTGAAAGCATCCAAATATCACAAAAGGTTGCGCTAAATTAAGACACTTGTTTGCTCTCTCAACTCTAAACCATAAATTCACTTAAAGAAAAAGACATGACAGGAAGCAAAACCTTATAAAATTAATGAATTAAATGAGGCAAGAAAGAAGAGAGGGAATTGGAAACCTCCATGACACACATATCCCAGTGTAACTCCTCTGCATCTATATCCCAGTGTTGACTCCCTACAGTCACTCATCCCAGGGGAAAAAGGTTTAGCTGCAGTAGGATATACAAAGTTGCTGACTAAAGAAATTAACACAGAGCCAACATTAAAACAGGGGTACACCTTCTAAATCTACTGAAGTCAATGGACTTAGAAGGGTACAACTCTGATTAAGATGACACTGGCATTTTCCTGCTAGAGACTGCTGTTTATTTAATGGGCATAAAAAAGTGAAAAAAGGGAGTTTGCTTTAACTGTTTCTCAACAACCCTACATATACACGTATGATTCTGGCCTGTGTTAACCTATCAAAATTAAAACATTTCTGAGATTTCAGGTAACAACTTTGAAATCGTGATTTATACAGCAATCAATTACATGGCTTAGATAGATCACATCTAGTGATAAGTGATCACATAAGTAGTTTCCGTACCAGCAACCACAGACGAACAACCTACAAAGGCAGTTTGTGTGTTATATGTCATAAAATCAAAAGTCCAGTCAAAAGAGGTTAAAGGGGCGATATTTGGTTTAACTAATTCGATTTAGAATGTTAGCGTGCCCTCTTCATCACATTTTTACTTGTACTCTATTATTTAATGGATTGCATAGTTACTAGGATGTTTCCCCATAAATTCTCTTGTTAAAAATGGACTTGCTTTCAAAATTAAAAACTTCATACTGCAATAGAACTATACATATCCATGAATTCCCCTCATCTTAATTAAGAATAACCAACTGAATGATACACATCTAACTGAATTTTAAACATTTCTATCTACCTATTGTTCTCACAATTCATAAAAACACCAGGATCCAGCTTTCATGTTACTATTCTGACAGTTCTGTACAATTTCCAGAGCTACCAGAGGCCGTACTGAAACCTACTACACTTGTGTCAAATCAGAACAATTCTTCCCAAAAAACAACTTCCTTTGTCAAACCTACATTTTATTATTTTTAACTTCTGCTTTATGCTACATTTTCTTTTGATGCATTTACCTTTTTGTGTATTTATTGTGATTGTCCTCAGTCTCAGGATGCCGAGTATGAGCTATAGTGAAGCATGCGTGCAAGAAGAGCAGAGAATTCATCCAGCTCAAAGATGACAAAACCTTTAACACTTAGCACTCTCAAGTAAAAATGTGTGCAAATATTTGCAGTGCTGAATTAAAGTGGGCGGCAGATGAAGCATTGAACAAATGAAAGTAGAAGATTCTTTCTAACATCTGGAAAAACCTTGAAGCATAACCTACTGTAGCAGCAGCAACCTTTCCAGAAGCTACTGGTAAGACAAGAAGGTAGAATATGATGCCAAGCAGCATTCATGAAGGATTATGTCGTGTATGGAAAGGCAACTAAACAAAACTGACCTTTTACCCCCAAACTTCCCTTCAAGTTCTTTTTTTAAAAGTTGGTTCTGCCCAATTTTCTACCTTACAGCACAATGGAAGAAGCCCAATATCATGCAAAATCATGTGAAGTTCTGTTCAAGTGCTTAGTGGCATCAATAAGAAACAGGAGTCAGTCAATACTGTGGAACTGTGCAGTTCAAGCAATCTATTTCCAGTGTTCACAAAACTATCAGATTGATTCCAGAGATGCAAAGTGAGTGGCTCAACTGAGGACGAAGTGGTTTCAATTCCCCCTCTCCTGTTGTATCAGCAGATTCTCTACATCAAGCAAAAAGTGTCTTGGTCTTAAGAAACCGGGCACAGAATCCAAACCAATGTGACACATGATTCTGGCCTGCGTCATCCCTACCAAAGCAGGAAGACACTTTCTGAGTTCTCAGGCAAACACTTCAAAACGGTAGTTTAAACAAGGACCAAACATATGATTTAAGACAGATCACATAGGTAGTTTTCACATCAACAACCCTGAAACTTGTGGTACTATCATGAAAACATACAATCTACCTGAACCACGTGACTGGAACTTGCAGATTATGTAGCTTTGATGCAGAAGCTGAGGCTGTACAGAAAGGGTTTTCCAACTGTCACTATATCACACAGAAACTGTAGGAATAAAGACACTCTGGTGCAAAATATGTTTACATGCACAGTTGCAAAAATGAAGCATGGTATTTTTGTATCTACCCTTGTTTTCCATTTCCAAGAAAAAACTGAATTAATAAGATACTTGCTGACATTTCTCATACGGAGCAACAATATGGAACGCTAAAAAGGGACACTTGAGCAAAGGTTTCAGAGCCAAAGTATTCCATGCTCAGCAAATGACTGGGTATGGTTTCTTGGACAGCAATCATTAAAGATGGTCTCTTTTGGAACATCAGGTTCATCCTGGTAAAGAGGGGGGCAGCTCCACTAGTTCCACTAAACCTGTAATTAGTGTGGGGTATGGATTTCCATATGTCATTGAATAGGGAACCAAAAATAGAGCCTTAGACAACTACTGAACATGTACATTTGAGGCACTTCTGAGTCTCATCAGAATTTGGCAAGGGGAAACTAGGCTGGCAACATCTGAATTACTACTAGGTGGGCTAGTTCTTGGAAGCATATGTTTTTATTGTATAGAGCAGGCTAGTTAGACATGCAAAATGCCCATCCAAAGACATGTGTCTCAGTTCTAAATTACAACAGGTAGTCTACAAGAAACACAGTGAAAAGCTAAGCAAAAGAAAGAACTTTAAAATATGAGAAGTATGTGAATATAAAGCGCACACACATACATTCCATAGAGATCACAGACAGTAAATTTCAGTGCTTCCTGCCCTCTATTCAACTTCTAATCAATAGAATGCAGGAAACTCTCTCTCTCTCCTCTGGATGACTGTTTCTCTCCACCTCTTGGGATAGAATATTTTCTAGTCTGCAAGTGTATCACAGGGTTATGGACTCAAAGGAACCAGATTTGAAGCTGTCTCATGTGTAGCCTTGCTAAAGGAGTAACAGTTGTGGTGGCTGCCATCAAACCTAACAGGATCTGGATTTTTAGTGATGATTGGAATCTACAGTTCGACACAGAATGCACCAGTGCCTGTACCTTCCATGCCCTCTCTGAAGGGAGAAAGACTTTGCTTTGTGAGACTTGTGAGTCCCTAAGGGGTCTCCCGCCCGGGAGACAGCAACCGCCTTGCTTCTGGTTGCAGGAGTCCACCTAGAAAAGAAATCACATGAGGACACCGTTATAAGAATTTTGTTGGACTGCAAGTCTCTAGTGTATAATTGAGAAAGAGAAAAATGTGCAATTGAGCTTCAAAGATTCTTTGATGTGTCTTTAATATTATGTGGATTCTCGGATGTGAATACATCGTAATTAACTGCTTAGATTCTCAGATGTGAACATATTGTATTTGTGATTTGTAACTGTATGAGTTCATTTTTTGCACTTTGCATTTTAGACTCTAGGATTGTGAAGTTACTGACATTAGTGATATTAAACAGTTGTAATAATTAGGCACGGTGCACTTTAAAGACATTATTGTTTTCCGGGTTTTTTTTTCCTGTTCCTTGTTAGCATCCCTGCGGGGCCCCTTTGTTTAGTTAAGTTCTATTATTGGGAAATGAGTACCTTTTAAGGGTAACAGCTGGTGTTGGTAAATCTGTCCTCCAAACTGAAGCCTGAAAAATGTCACGTGGGACTGGATACAGACATGGAAATATACGTCTTTTAAATCAAGGACTACAAACCAGAACACGGGGCAGAAGTTGTAGGACCATGGAAAGTGTGACCAGTCTAAATTTCTGTACCTTAACAGACATATTTAGATTGCTAAACCCCAATCCTTCTTGTCAACCAGAAAGTACCTTGAGTAGAATCCAAACTTGGATTCAGATTCAGGCACCTATTGTACTGCATCTTTATTGAAGCAACTGTTCTGACTTTGAGGAGGGTCTTAGAATGGGCTGAGGGTCTACACTGGATTTTAATGATTTCCAAGTCACCCACATCCAGATTGAAAGTTGCAGTTTGGCAGTTTGCCAAAGGATTGGCAAATGAATGTTGCAGTTTGCCTAGGAGAAGGATTTGACTTTGACGTTGCCCTTTTCTTTAGTGGTTTGGAAGTCTCCTGTGCAAAGTCACTCTCCCTCAGTGAGCTAGATCACGGTTTGGATCTGAATGTGAACCAGATCATGTTGGTATCAAAGATGGGGCTCCAACTCTGAAGGATCCCTAGCCCTGGAGCACTGTCAAATCTGAGTCAGAGTAATCAGATTCAATGTCTGCAGGGCATTTGGGTTCAAAGAGCTCAATTGTGCTGGTTCTGATGGATCTGTGAGCTCTGCTAAGGTGGAAGATTTTACTACTGGACTGCTGCCCTACCAATTGGCCACCAGGCAGACTGCAAAGAAGACTGACAATGAACAAGATAGGTCATTTTCAATGCCAACTGGATATGTTGCATATTTAACACTAGCATCCTCATCTGCTGTTATGCATTCTTGCTCCTTGGAAGCTAGCATTACATGGCCACCATGATGACAGATAAGTCACATCCGGCTGATGATCTAAAAAAAGAACAGCCGCTTTTTACTTCATTTCCTAACTTACTATATATGAAAACACACAGGAAAGGAAACATATAATGCATAGGTATTTTTATTCCTTTCTCTGTTTACTTCATTTCTACTCCACCTTTCTCTTCATTGGAGAGAAAGCAGCTTAATCATTATTCTCTCCTCCATTTCTCTCCATTATTCTCTCCACAATTTCATCCTCGCAGCAACTCAGTTTCCATGGCAGAGTAGGGATTTCCACCTGGTTATCCCAGATCCTAGTCCAACATTCTAACCACTATACCACATTCACTCTCAAAGGTATGCATCCATTTAGTGAAACAAATTTCATTTAGATATTTGTACCCTGGTTTTCTGCCCAACAGGGATGCAGAGCAATTTATATCATCCTCCTTCTCCATTTTACCCTAACTACCACTTTGTGAGGTAGGTTAAACTGAGAGAATGGCCCAGGGACACCCAATGAGGTTCCATAACAGACAAAGGTTTCAAAACTTGGGTTTCCTAGAGCTTAAGTCTGATGCACTAACTAGTACACAACATTGTCTATTTAACATGTATTCCTGTGATATTATGACCTTAACAGCCAAGCTGTTCTATTACACAAAACCTCCCTAGAGGCTTTGGCATGACTTCATCACTGGTGTAAGAGAAAATGGACAGCAAGGGTGAATTCTGCTGGGGGGCGGGTGTTTGGTTTTTGGTCATCAAAAGCCATGGGGCAAATAGAAGATCATGGCCAATTGTGAAAGCGATACAGAACAAAGAAGTTAAACTCCCCTCCATTACACCATGACCCTGATTGTGAAGTTTTCCAGAATAATCATCTCTTGAGTCCAGAGAATACAAAAAGACCACTATGATTGAAGCATCAATAACTAAACCAAAATGAATATAACACAATAAATGCTTATTTATTAACACTGCTTCGTCATGAAGATTTGAGAATGCAACGAGTAAGCTCAATTATTTTATATTACACCCATCCAACTTTACTGTTTTTTAAATCATACTATCAGACTCTATGCCAGTACTTCAAATGGAGATGTACAGCAACCTGAAGAACTAAACAGAAGCACAAAACTTAAAGTGTTTACTTATTGTTTTATTTGACAAAAGTTGCATCCCATCTTTCTGCTCTCATAGGAACCACCAAAGTGGCTAACAAAACATGTAATAAAATCACATTTAAAAATGTTTAAAACCAGCCAGAACAACAACATATCATTAAAAATATTAAAACATAGCTAAAAACATACAAAGACATAAATGACAATTAAAACATTTAAAACAAAACGTTGGGCATGAGGGATCACTGAGGGAATGTCAAACAGAAGAAAGAAGTCTTCACACCTTAGTTGAAGATGGCAACAGAAGGTGACAGACAAATCTCACTGGGGAAAGAGTTCCACAGTTTTAGAGCCATGAGAAGATCCTCTCCTGGCTCACCGCCTGCAAAATCTCAGAAAGCAGGGCACCTGAAGCACAGCCTTTGAAGATAACCACAGTGGTTGGGTAGGTCCATAAGGGAGTAGGTGGTTCTTCATGTATGTTGGTCCCTAACCATACAAGGCTTTGAAGCACCTTGAGTTCTGCTCAGAAACAAACTGGGAAACACTGTAGTTGGGTTAAAACTGGAGAGGTATGGTCCCTATAACCCACTCCAGTCAACACACTGGCTGCAGCATTCTGCACCAACTGAAGTTTCCCAGTATTTCTCAATACACTACAGTAATCTTATCTAGATGAAACCAGCACATGCACCACAGTGAAAATATTGGTCCTTTGTACATCTGTAAGGTTCGATAACGAGCCAACTGATGTTATCCTTTAAAACCATTTTTTTTAATTGTTACCTAAAACAAGGGTCACTGAGGGAATTTTGACTACATGAAGTAGATACTATAAAAATGGTTGCCAAGTGGTTAGGCAATCACAAAATGGCTGACGTGGAGTACTGCCAATCACAAATGCTGAGAGGTCCTATACCAAGTGTTGTCCTATGACTGAGGCAGTCATTTCTGAATAGAAGCTTCCTGCAGATTCAAAAGTGATGCCTCCTGAGTTCTTCTAATGGACCTCCTGCTCCTATGAGATGGTGGAAAGGACTGGCTATTTGCTTTGAAGAAGCATGTCTTGTCAGAGAAGCAAATGGCTGCCAGGAATCCCACCAGAAGGTACCATAATACCAGGGGCACTGAGCTGTAGATGACTGATTAAAAATATGTACATTATTTTGGAACTTTTGTAACCATCTTTATTTCTTCAAGAGGGGAACATTCTTTATAAAACAAATATGTATGATGAAACTACAGTAGGTATTGATCTCCATTTGTTTCAAACGATAAGCACCATGCTGATAAACCAACAGGATTTTTTTTTTGCCACGAAAATCAAATCTCTTAATATGATCCCATTATTGCACATGCATTCAGTTGTACACAGTTTTTGACAGACATTTCTGTGAACTGGGCAGGAGCACAACAGTTTGAGAGGTAGAGTAGCACAACACTATCTTCTTTATCCAGACTCATTTTATGTTTAATGGGACCTGTTTTGCTTCTGAGCTTAAGCTGATTCCAACAAGGGCGATCCATTTCCAGCACCTGGCATATTTGTTTACACAGCATCCTGGCTTGAAGGATGCTGATGTCTCCTGTGAATGTTTACATATTTTTTCAAAAATCTATTTTAGTTACTGTATAATGTCCTGACAACTGACATTTCATGGTAGTATTTTTCAAGCTCAGCTGACTTAGGGTTGTTTAATGTGTCTTGAAAAAAATGTATTATCAACCTTAATGAGAATTTATGCAAATTGCTAATGGAAAACATTTACCATTAATTATAATTAGCTATGGGGTTTATTTCTGAGTTATTTTTCTTTCATGAGTAAAATTTCTCCTTTTTATTTATATAGCCCTAAATTTCCTCTTTCACAAGAAGACTTAAGCAATTAAGTGAACATATCCCTTAAAGTAACTTCATTTCTCACCTTACCATTAAATTAATTTTGTTTTCTATTATTTTGCTATGTTCTATATTTTTATTATTCTCTTGTTACTTAAAAAGCAGGAGAATACTATAAGCAGCTTTGGTCTCCAACAGGGAGAAAGGTGGGGAACAAACAGCTAACTATATGCCTGTGCATACAGACAGAGTTTGGAAGAAAAATCAGAGAGCCAGACATTATCCCCAAGAGAAGAAGAATAGTTATACTGAATTCTAAGAGTCTAAAGTCAATGTAGTACAATAACCACGAAAGAGAAATAAGGAAGTGTGTGGCTTTCCAAAGAGATTACAGGCAGACCCTCAAATATATCCTGACATTTCTTTCATAAAATTGCTTGGCTTGATTGATACCCCATTAACTGAATGTAAGGTATCCTCTAACTGCACTGAGATAAACTGAAAAGAATAATTACACCTTCAGCAGGACTCTGGTATTAAGTAATGTTTTTTCTATTATAAATGGTCTTTTTTGTACACAACATTCAATACGGTAATAGCATGTACTGGCTCTCAGCACTATAATTTAGTAAATTACAGTTTCTGATTCCTAAAATATTTTGCAGTCCTAAGACTGCAGATGTATTTTGCTTAAAGTAGCCGTTTTAGGGTTTCTCCCTCCTTCTCAACATGTAATTATCTACGAAGTGCTTTCTCCCACCTGCTTTTTAAATTGCAGTTCCAATAGTAGTACAGTCCAGTGTTTTATCATTTAAGGCCAACTGGGATTTTTTTTTAAGTTGTACACTAGACATGTGATGCGAGTTTCCTTTTTGTAAAGTCATACCACAAGCCTTAAGACAAATGTATTTCCTTACAGCTCTGTTTCTCTTATTTTCATGAAATTTATTTTCATAGAATTTCAAAAAATGTAGTATACAGCTAAGAGAATGAGCTGTGATTCTCAGATGAACTCATTATGCTAGACCACTCTTTCTTAGTCTTAGCCCATCTCCCTATGGGAATAATAATACTACCTTAAAGAGCTGTTGTAAAGATTACAAGATGTGTGGCAGTTCGAAAATTTCATGTGGTACAGCTTCAAGAATATCCTTCACATCTTATCCTTCACAATAAAAGTGCAATTGTGTTACTCAATTATGATAGTACACAAGCTGGACATTTTCTCAAAGTCAACCTCATTCTCAGCACTGGATGTTCTTTATTTGAATCTGGGAAATTCTTTTTCCAAAAGTGCATAGTACATTGAAATTGTTACATAAGAGGAACGAGATACCTACCTCCTCCCAATTGCTGCTGAGCCATGTATGAACATCATTTTATTAATGTCTCAGAGACCAGTGTCCCATCCTTTCATGACTATTTTACACACAGAGAGAGACAGCTCTTTGAAAGCTGTGCTACTATCGCTCCAGAACTAAATTGTAATCTACAAGTCCCCTCCCCGCCACCAGGTGTCAGATAGCAAGAAAGGTATCCCTCCCAACATTTACATGTTGACTGGATAATAAGACTCTAATGTCTCCAACTGGAGATGGGTAGAACTATCTTGTAAAGACTAAAATATGGTTAGGACAGAATTCTTTGATCACCTGGGTAAGCCATTACTCAGAGGTAAGTTCTACTAGAAAATGCATTCAGATACAAGGTAAGATGATATCATGTGCAGTATCTCTTACTAGAAATACCAAGTCATTCTGGCATATGGTTTAAAATAATATCCCCAATTACTACTTCTGAACTATTTAAAGCACTATAATAGTACCTTTGAAGTAAATGTTAATTCCACGGTATGCCAACTCTCAGTTTAGCTCTTCTTTGGATACCGCCCCCATGCACAAATACAAATTAACACACTAATCTTTGATAAGGAAACCGATTGAGTAGAAAGCAAAAACAAAGCATGCAGGGAAACCTTTCATGTCCTTTCAAACTGCTTTCGCTTGTTTTCCTATCTAAAGACATTCTTCGGAAAATAATCAGGCTTGTCAGTTGTAAACTTCCTTCAAGTCAGTGAAATGATGTCATTTCATATACTTAAACAGATGTAAGAATTTTAAGATTCAGGGGCAGCAAAGGATGGGTGGGTCAGACAAAGAGGAAGCAACACAAATGTTGTGCCAGAAATATTCTTGAGAAGTGGACAACAACTTCCCCTTGTCTGATTTCTTTTAAAATTAAAATGCAGTAAAAAATTCAAAGTAACAAAGTATTTTTTGCTCTTAATGAAGAATACAAGGTGTACCTGAACCAGAGCTGCAGTTCAAGAATAAGGAAGCTTGCTACTTTTCCCCATACCATTTCACTGAATTTCATTTCTTCTGCCTCCAGAACTGGCCCATTGACCAAAACACAGAACATACCAACATGTTTCCTTAGAAAGACAAATAGCAGCTCCTCGAAGAAAGGAGTTCATATTGAGCAGCTGGAGTACTGGACTAGTACTGGGGAAACGTGGGTTCAAATTTCCACTGCATCATGAAGTGACCCTCCCCCAGGTCACTTCTCAGCCTTGCGTTCTTCACAAAGTTGTTGTGAAGATAAATAAGGATGAGAATCCATAAAGCTGCCTGATATCAAACCAGACCATTGGCTGTCAAGGTCAGTACTGTTTACTCTGACTGGCAGCTGCTCTCCAGGATTTGAGGTGGAGCCTGGGCTTTCACGTCACTTTCTACCCAGATCCTTTTGCCTGGAGATGCCAGGAAATGAACCTGGGAGTCTGTGCATTAGGATGCTCTATCAGTGAACCACAGCCCCTCCCCATACCTCCAGGAGCTCCCTGAAGAAAGGGCTAGAGGGGGGGGGGGAGCTATGCATCTTTACAAGTAGATTTTTGTGGCTGGATGGAAAATTTTCTAGTCTAGATCTCTGATTGAATGCAGCATTACATATAAGAAATTTGCAATTTTTCATTTTGGTACCTGGCTCCTGTTGAAGGCTTCTGTATTCCACTATCACAGGCTCACTGTGAGGGCAATTGTACCTTGTGCCATGCACAGCTGAAAACATTAAGTTTCCCATCATCAAGATTCATCTGTGTGTCATTATCTATTTTTAGCTGGTATAAGCATATATGATGGCAAAGATCTACAGAAGTTAACTTTTAAAGCATAAAGTCAGAGGGAAAATAATGAATGGAAAAGTCAAGAGTTTGAACAGTACTTTTGGTGTTAAGTGTCGGATTATTTAATCCACCATAAAGGTTTCAGAGAATTAAGTAGTACAGTATTAACTGCAGCTTTTCATTAATTTATTTCATTTCATTTATTAAACTTCTAGCCCGCCTGCCCTGTAAGCAGGCTCACGGCGGGTTATAACAATTTCAATATATATTAAAATCACAATAAAAATTACAGCATCAGTTATAATAAAAACACAGTTCCAGAACAGTGACTTAGTGCAGCCCACACCTGCCAGCGGTGCATGAGTGGGGGGGGGGAGGATTTTCCAAACGATGAGTCTTAAGTTTTATATATTTAGATTTAATCTTTCTAAAAATGCAATCTCTGGGGCTGCATTTGAAAATTGTTTGCACACTTCATCTCAAGAATGCAGCTGTCCGCCTGTTGATAGGGACTGGTCGCTATGGCATTTTATGCTAATTATAATTCAACTTCAAATCAGTTTCCAGACCCAATTCAAGCACTAGTTTTGACCTTTAAAATCCTAAATGGGTTGCAACTGGGCTTTTCTCTGGGATTTTATTCTGTTTGGCTTGCTTTTAGACCAGTTTTATGTTTTTGAATAATGTCAGTTTTTACTGGGATAGCTTTATAGGGTTGAGCAAGATTCGGGTCCAGTAGCAACTTAAAGCCCAACTAAATTTCTAGGGTTTGAGCTTTTGAGAATCCAAGCTCCCATTTGTTTTCATTCTCCTCCTTTTCTTTTTTTAAAATTTGTTTTAATTTTCAACTGTTTTTACATCGTGAGCTGTATCAAACAGTGTTCCCAGAAGAGGTAGCATATGCATCATTTTCAACTGTTGCCACAGAGGGGGAAAAATACAGAAACAATGAAGCTCAAAGCAATAAAATACAAGAAGTTCTGGATATGGTATCTGTAAAGCCTAAATGCATACAAGATGATAAGCACAGGGACATTCACAGCAGCAGGGATTCTACAATTGGAAAAGGAGGGTTTTCTAATGGGATTCTGCTCATGAAGATTATGTATCTTCCACTCATTATGGAAAGCTACCCAATTTGCCTTTTACTGACTTCCTACCTAGGGCATTAATTTTAAATTAATCTACAACTTTGAGAACATAAGAACCATTATATTTTTCTGCTTTCAGGAAAATGTATTCTGGACAGGACTGGGGAAGGGTTCTAGCTATCTGCTACCTGATTTCAAAGGCAAATTTCTTTCCAGCTTCTTCCTCCCAGGAGCCTCTGATCCACCCTGAAACCTGACTGTACTGATCCCCATGTAATTCAACTAAGGATAAAGCAGCTCCAGGATTCAATTTTAGAAAGCAACACACTGCCGATATTTTTCTCTCTCCCTCTTTTTCTCTTTCTACTTGGAATCTGATGAAGAGTGTCAGAGCACTCAGAAGTTTATATTTTGTGACTCAGCTCTTAATTAAGAAGTTTAAAAAATATTCCCATTAAAACAAAACTACACCTAAGTGCAAAATACAAGAGGAAGATATAGTTTGCTGCTTCTACAGCAAACTGCATCTTAGTTAAATTAGTGCACTTTAAACAAAAAAAATCCTTTTAAAAAAATATTCTAGTACTGGTTTTGGATTTTTCCCCACTAATCAAGGCTTTCCCCCCCTTTTTTTCTATTCATAGCCGCAATAATTGGTGATATCATCACACTAAATTGCATGGATACTTATGCACTTGTTGAATGAAAAGTATTGGTTATGCTGAATAATGCTGATTTTCTGGTCAGCAGAAGAGTGAAACAGTTTCTCAATGGTTTCTGAATGATGCCGTTATTTATACCAAAGATGTGACAGTTTGGTTTTGTGTAGAGACTGGCTCCTTTTTCAGATGTAGATAGCAAAAGAGCAGTGATGTCTTTTGATTATGTGTCTCAGACTGGAGAATGAGCAAGTGAATAAACTTTGGTGTGGCTAAAGCTATCAGGTCCCATTAAAGTGTTGCCTACCTAGATAGAGGAAGGTTGTTGTAGGATCTCGTCTCTGGATCAGTGTTTCAGTTACGTGTCCCAATGTTTACTATCAGTAGCTGGTTTAGATTAGAGAGAAAAGGCAGAACACCAAACACTTGAGAAAGAAGAATCCAGGATGAGCTATAGATGACACTTTGGGATAGTTTTTGCTGACAGATATAGATGACAAATGGTTCCGGGTCCATCCAGGGCAGATGCAATAGGCCCACACAGCTATCTATTTATATTATTATTTCAGTAAATAAGAATACCCCTTAAAAGTGAAATATTGCCTCTGCATTAACATCACTACCAATAATTTATGTAAGACTCCAGCAGCACCTATAAGACTAACAAAATTTGTGGTAGGGTATGAGCTTTCATGAGTCACAGCTCACTTCTACAGATACGAAAGCACATACCCTACCACAAATTTTGTTAGTCTTACAGCTGCGACTGGACTCTTGCTTTTTCTACTGCTACAGACAGATGAACATGGCTACCAATCATTTATGTAGTATGTTTAATTGATTTTTAAAAACTCTCTTCATTTACAGACATCAGTGCTAGCTCTTGTGACAGCTTCGTGAAGTAAGGAACTGGCTCTTAGATGAAAATATCGTAACCTGAAATATTATTATTTGATAATTTTTATTAATATTTTCCCAATTTAGACAGCAAACATTATAATTAATATAATGCAATGCTTACACAAGGTAAAAGGAAAAAGTATAAATAAGAAGCTATAATAGTATACCTTCTGAGACACTGCTGATTATATGCTGAATTTTTTTAATCGTCGTTGTATACAACCACTTCTGTGGACAAAAGATGAAGAATCATTAATATATTGGTTATAGTACCGTGATGTGTTCTCCTGACAGTGCAAGCACAGTGCAGCTCTATTCTAAATGTATTGTTTCTGTTCTGGCATTAAGCACAAGAGATAGGTTGGTTATGCTGGAAGAGAGGAGCATTTGTCCAGCACTATGGCAACTGTATTGACTATCCACCTTCAACCCTTTCCCAATGTCTCTCTTTTTCTTAGTTTAAATTATATTTCTTACATATCTCTATACTGGAAGATATGAAGAAAATGATTTAGAAAGATCTGTTTTGACATATAAATAGAAACTGCACCTAAACTGACACTAAATTATAATTTATTCAGCACAAATCAACCCATTATGTTGGAATCTTAAATTTGCCATCCTGTCATCCACCAAGAGATCCGCGTTCGGCCATACCAACGGACAAACCCTGCAATGTCCGCAGGCGAAGTGCCCCTTAGGAAGGCCACTAGGGGTTTTAGGCATCGAAAATTTGGTATGCACCAAACGATCTTTGATGTTGCTGGTACGTTTAAAGCCAATTATAGGTGGTCTCTCACATCCTTTGATGTCTGATACCAGATGCCAGTGACGATGGATGGTGCGTTTAATGTCAATGGCCAAGGGCGTGTATTCTAAAGAACAGATGATGGATTCTTGTGTCTTAGATTTTTTTGATTTAAAGAGGGCAGTTCTATCAATAAAGCTCACTTTACGTTCTGCCTGTTGGAGAATATTAAGGGGATAACCCCTTTCGAAAAATGCCCTCTTCATTTTTTGGCAGCCCACATTGTAATCAGAGTCAAATGTTGAGTTCTGTTTAAGTCGCAACATTTGACCAAGGGGATATTCCGCACCATATGTCTGGGGTGAAAGGAACCATAATCGAAATAGGAATTTCTATCAGTCAGCTTTCTGAACGGTCTGATACCTATTCGGTTATACTGATCCCTGAACGTCACAACGTCAAGAAAGTTAATGCAATCTGAATAAATTTGGGCTGTGAATTTTATGTTAGGGTCTAATTGATTCATCCATGAATTCAATGCCTCAGCTTCCTTCTTCCCTCTAAACAAAATGTACAGATCATCAATGAATCTCCTATATTTGACTATTCTGTCAAAAAAAGGGTTCTGCTCTGGTGTTTGAATGTATTCGAATCCCAAGTAAGCCATGTACAAATTTGCAATACTCGGGGCAGCCGCACACCCCATGGTTACCCCTTTGATCTGATAAAAAAACTGTGTTTTAAATTGGAAGTAGTTTTTCTCTAGGACGAGGTCTGCTAGCTGCAAAAGAAAGGGTGTGCTAGGGGTTTGATGTTCTCGCTGATACAGTGTAGATTCAATTACCCTGCTGGCACCCTCATGAGGGATAGAGGTGTACAGTGAGGTGACATCCATAGTGATGAAAACCCAGTCTTCACCCATTTCGATTCCTTCTACTTCCTGGATGAACATACATGTGTCCTTAAGGTAAGCCAGGATTTTTACTACAAAGGGTTGTAAGAAGGAATCCAAATATTTGGCTAGGGGGTCGAGGACCGAGTCACACCCCAAAACTATTGGTCTACCCGGGGGAGGAATTATTCCCTTATGAATTTTCGGTAGTACATAAAACAGTGGGGTCCTAGGTGTTTTATTTAACAAAAATTTATATATGTTTTCAGTAATTTCCCCCATAGCCAATCCTTCATCCAACACCAATTTTATCAACCATGAAATATGACAAATTGTATGTGAGGAGTACAACCCATCCGATTCGAACACGTATTTGTGAACACCTTTCAAGAATAAAACATCAGGTAATGATGGAGGCCCCGTTAGTGGAGCACTTTTCCATTCACCACCTGGGGGTTGTCAATTTCAAATTTACAACAATATACGTGTCCCGTAGGGAAGAGCAGTTTGACACACAAAAAGATCTTTTGAGATGTGAGGCAGAGTGGATTTACCAACTGGATACTCTGCTTCCGAGGGGACTTAATTCTGAGCTTAATTTGTCCTGTTTCTTGGGCTGACAATGTGGTATCATATTTGTCAGTTTCTCTTTAACCTCTAATGAAGCTGTATGACCCCTTTAATTCTTGATCACTATGTTAGTATTTATGTCTAAGTGTGGGGCGTATGTTTCATGACCGTTCCTGTCTGTGCGCTGAAATGAATGCATGAAAGTCGGGTAAGTCATTTTGTTATTAGAGGAGGCAATATGATTATTATTAGATTGTAATCAATATGGTAAGAATGACTGCTATTTTATTTGTAGAGAAAAATATATTGTGGTGGTTTGTGCACCGTCCCCTGAGGAAGTGGATTACATGAAACAAGCTGAGTTTACCGGTCGCTTGTAGGGCTGGGGGCCCCCCTGGGGGTCCTCCGTTCTTCTCTGCACTCCACCTTGTGACATCACATCATCCAGCCTCTCTCTCTCCCTGTTGGGAGCTTCTTCATCTCTCTCCACTCGTCGTTTGGAACCCTCAACACTTCCGCCCATCAGCGGAAGTCCTCAGAGTGTAGCATCATTGATAAATATTTAATGCAGATAATTTTGCTGTCTGGGGACACGATTGTGCTGCCCTATGAATTTATTCCACAACATTTCTCCTGTTTTGTCTGTATTATTTATGCCAATAAAGGTTGCTGTGCTGTGTGATAAATATTTAATGCATTGATTTTGTATGAGAGACTGCAAGTACCACTGAGAGACCAGGTTGAGGGTATGCGGTTTTGTATGAACATATTCATGTATTACCTTGTTGTATGAATTGATTCATTCATTTGTTCACTGTTATTACTTTCATTGTTTATGAAAATGGACTAAATTGTATATTCTATTATTCTTAAAATTATATTTATTGAGTTATTTGTTACAGTTCCTTGCTGGTGTCAGCTCTTGTTGCTTTTATATAAATAGAAACTGCACCTAAACTGACACTAAATTATAATTTATTCAGCACATATCAACCCATTATATTAAATCAAAGCCCGATAACAATATCCAGGAACATCCCATACAGGTAAAAATAATACAAACTCATATATATTCCTTGCTTTTTCATTTTTTATTTTATTGAAAAATTTAATATCCCATTAAAAGGAGGGGGGAGGGGAAAAAAACCTTTTAAAAGGGTTTGATTTTTTGTCACTTAGAAAAACTGAACAAGCAGATAAATCTGGCAGTCAGCATCACTAAATTAAATGTGAAACTACCACATTAAAAGTGACTATACAATATCCATTGAATCAATCAGCTCTCCTTCCTTTTTTTTTAAACCAGTACTGAACAAAACCTTCATACCTGACTAAAAACATCAGTTTTCAGAATACTAGAAGGAAAACAAAACCTGATTAAGCTAGCAGAAGAGTGCTAATGTACTCAGGGCTATCCTTTCCCTCCCCCCCCCCAAAAAACATAGCAAACTTGGCAGAATGACCTGCAAAGCTGGACACTTTTTGTAGTTTTCTCAAAATGACATCATAGCCCCAAAGATTCAAAACCATGTTTAGGAAGAATTCAGATAATATTAAGTCAGTTTTCAATAATAAGCCCATTTTGAAGCAACCTGAAAGGATGGCCTGAGAAGAACATATGGGCCATTTCCGTTTTAAACTTTGTAAGAGGTCCAAGACAAATGTATCCTTTAAAAATACATAACTTTGGGGGGGGTGTACAAACTGTACAGAAAATCTCAAACATGAGGAAAAATGAAGTACAAGAGAAGACATAAAAAGGAACACCAAGTTTTTGTGATTCTTCTTCTACTATATGAAATGGTAACCAAAAAAAAAAAAAGGGCTAGTTAAGGCAGTTGTGCCTGTAATTGTTTGCCTTGTGCAAAAATTCACAGTGTGCAGTATCTCCACCCCCTTTTTGCAACTCATAAATGGACTAGCTGATCAATGGAAAGATGATAGCTCTCTCCATTGGTTGGTGTACTCTTCTAGGTTCAAAAATACAACTCTGAATTACTGACACCATCTTTACATACTTTTAAGGTAATATAAAGTGCTGATAATGCTCAGGAAAAAAACGGTAAGAAAGCTTTCACATAATCAGATGTAGATTATGCTGAAACATTTTGCAACTAAGGAAATTTCTCCTCTCAGCTCATCAGCTTTTTTAGCTCTGAGATACAGATTTCACATAATAAAGCCCACAGCTCCCAATTAAAAAGGAAAATAAGAGGTTTTGGACTATTCCTGGTGTACAGTTCCATACACTCTCAAATTTCATCTGCAAAAGCACCTGGGCCTCAATGGGAATGCCATGACATCCAAAGTCACGCATGATTTACTTCCTTAGCCAAAGCACTTTCTATCCAACAAATAATTGGCATACAAAATCGACATGGGTGTAAGTAATTTGAAACCTGTTCATGTATAGTAACTTGCAAACGGAATTCCTCTCTCATCACATTCTTCCTCACTCTCTCTGCTTCAAAAAGAAAAAAGCAATTCCCACAGAAACATTCTCAGAGTGTGATAAAACAGTAACATTTTTGTTGCAAGAGAACTTGTGAGTCCTCTCAAATGATATTTAACATAAAAAGTCAACTGGGAAAGAGGTGGCAGCAAGGAAATACATCACACAATCAAGTTTTAAGAAACCTGAACAGATATTGAAAATTCAGGTATCTAATTAAAAACTGTGTGGATTTCTTTTTCTAGTATTCCGGTATGAAAACTCTATTTACTAGGTACCGTATTATCTTGGGAGATGAAAGAAGGGCATCCAAAGCTAAGTGGAAAGGACAGTAAACAAAAACTCACTGTTCTGGCTCTGTTCAGGACCACCAGTGCTGTCTTTTGGTGAGATCCTGATTTCAAAGGCACACACTGGTAAAGAGTGCACTAATTAGCATTAGACAAGCCCAAGCCTGAACAAAGAGATAAGGGTCAGTAGATCCAGGGTAGGGTCAAGCTATCAAAAACCTATGGGACAATAAGAGTCTCCTTCTAAAGAACTGGCTCATCCCAAGCAAGTAGAAACCAACCACACTTACATCCCTTAACCTCTGTCCCTCTGCCCTCCATTTCTAAAAGAAAGAAAAGCAAACTACTTCAATGTAGTGCTATTACTAATTGGTAATTACGTTGCTATAAATACAGCAAGCAGACATAGGCTAAGCTCTTCTAAGAGCCCACCCAATCAAAAATTAAGGGGCAGAGTTAGCATAAATAGGCCAAACTGCATATTTCTCGCTTTTAAGAAATACTTATTGATTACTATACTATCTAGCAGTCCCTTTCAAAGGAAATGAATCTGTAAAATTCCATGTCAAAATCAGGATAATATCTTTCATGAAAGGGGTAACTAAAAGATATGTACACTTTGGACGGTGTCCAACAGAACACTTCCATGCATACTAGGGCTCTGATTACATCTAGATTACATTACTGCAATGTACTCTTTGTGGGGCGACCGTTTAAATGTGTTCAGAAACTTCAATTGGTGCAGAATGGTGATGCCTGAACGCTGAGCAGAATGGATCACAGGGACCATATCCAGTCTTGTCCCATCTACACTGGCTTCCAATATGTTTCTGGGCACAATTCAAGGTGTCACTGTTGACCTTTAAAGCCCAATATGGTTTGGAACCAACATATCTGAAGGACTGCCCACTTCCTTATGAAAGTACCCAACCCTGCATGGCATATTCTGAAGACCTACTTTGGGTGCCCTGCTTTCTGAGATTAGGCAAGTGGAAAAACGGAAAGAGCTTTTTGGTCACAGCACCAAAACACTGAAACGCTGACCCCAAAGAGATTGCTCCGTCTCCTGTTGTCATCTTCCACCAGCGGGTGAAGACTTTTCATTTCATTTGATATCCCCCTAATCATCCCTCCTTCCTGTCTAATGTTTTAATTATTATATGTTTATATATGTGTGTGTGTGTTTTATATATTATATTTGTATATGTTTTAGCTCTAGTCTTAATTGTTTTAATGATGCATTTATTTGTTTTAATGATTTTTAAGATGTGATTTTATTGTGTGTATTTTTAATTTGTTAGCCACCTTGTTGGCCCTTATGAAGGGAGAAAGCCAGGGTATACATTTTGTAAAATAAATAAATAGGGTCCTGGTGCAAGCAAAAGTGTAAAAACCTTCCACTGGCCTCTTGCCCTAAACTAAATATAGCACATCCCCAGCCATTTTTGAGCTTGCACTAAATGTTGAAGAAGCAATTTCTGAGCACTCTAACTTAGGAAAGGCCTCAATATGGTACCTGTGGGCACCATGTTGCCCAATGACACCTTTTCTGGTACCCACCAAATATTCTTAGAAAATGAGAAAGATCAAATGGAACTTTTGCCCATCAGGGCTTCTGACTGGTCACTGGAGATCGGGTTGGCTGTGCATAGTTTTAAAAGGTTGCTCAGACATCAGCTACTACCACAGCACAAGGATCTTCATTGTGTGAATGAAGGAAAGTTGTATGTATGCAAGAAAATATTTTTGAACAATATGTTCATTTTAAAATGCATTCTGTTAAACAGAGATACTGCCTGAAACACTAAAGTTACTACAGAAATTATGCAGAGCCTCACTCCCTAACATTTAGTAGGTGGCTCTGTCTCCAGTTGCAGTAATTTTGTGGTCGCGCTCACCACCCTGTGTCAGAATTCCAAAGGTGCCTGCAGAAGTAGAAGGTTGTGGACCACTGAGATATGGCGGGCGGGGGGGGAGCTCTAGGTGTTGAAAAAGATCTTGCACAGCAGAATTGCATGAATCTATTTACACTTCTGCTCATGCATCACTGGATCCAAGCCCTTAACTTAATCTACTGTTCACAATGGAAAATTAAATGCTGCCATTTCCAGACTGCAGCAATAGATTATTTATTTGGAAGTCAATCCTGTAATATTTAATGTCTAGTCATAATTAAAGAGTTACTATATGCACATATCTTTTTATGACAAGTACAACCCCATTATCATCTGAAATGTAATGTTACATTACAGTATTGACTGGGATCCAGCAAAACACAAGCAACAACATAAGTGGCTAGCATAGATCCACTTGCTATCCATTTAGAAGAAAGTACTAGACTTGCTGTCTAATGTTTTATTCTGTATTTATTGCTGTGGACAGAAATTGATTGCACAAGATCTTGCCCATGCAATTATAAACAGTAAGTATGACTTAGCACAAGCAGATACCATGGTCTTTTTCTTGTGTAAGAGCTCTAGTGCAAGTGAAAATATGCAATGGATCCAACTATAATCTGGATTTTTACTGTATTTCTCAATGCACCTGTCTACATAAATTCATTCAGAATCTCAAGGATTCATTCTGTGTACTTCGATGAATCATAAAAATTAAGCCACTATCTACTGCTAAGTGTTTATTCTATGAAAGGCCATCTTATTTTTCACAAAACAAATTAAAATGTCTTTCACGGTTTTTCAGTTGCATACAAATGTCACTTTGATCAGTTAAAGTGCACAAGGATCAACATCAATATAAATAGCTGTGCCATCTGTGTAATGTGGTTATCTGAACATTCTCTAATACTGAATTGAAGAAAGCAGACCATGCTTGCAATGAGCTCCCTGTTAAATCAACATCATCAGATTTTAAGGCCAGGAAAAGCAATAACTTTATGAGGGGCAATATTAAAGTGTTTAAATTCAACACCTCCCATATTCTGCAAGCAAGCATTTCCCACAATATTTTGCATTAATTATTACTAAAGAAAGCTACTATTTGTTTCCACTTCTGTCAAAATTTGTATTTGGATAAGAGGAAAATAATTTTGTGTTCACTACAATGAAATTAAGGGAATAAAGCAAGATATAAGGTTGCATTTTACAACTTTAGGTACCAAGATAGCAACAAAGTTTCCCACTATCTAAAACTTGTAAAATGCTTATTTCCATAATCCCAGTAGACATGCTTAATTTTAAGAATCTCATAAGTGAACTGAGATGTTTTACATTGCAAACAAATAATATTTTGTGTCATCAGGCTCTAGACTTATAAGTAATAAGTGTGATGGTGCAAACTGGGGTGGGGCTGGGGATCCCAGTGCTCCGGGGTCGAGGGAGGTATTGTGGTGGGGTGTGGGGCTGGAGAGGAAGGCTACAGAGATGTGGTAGGGCTCGGTGCACCTCATCCTGAGGCATGCTGGTTGTGTGGCTAGGAGGATGAAATGCCTCCCTCTGCTACTGTTGTTGTGTAATGCTAGGTCCATAAACAATAAGACCATAACACTGCAAGATTATTTTGCAGCAAACAATGTAGACCTGGTATGCATGACTGAGACTCGGGTGAGGGATGGCGAAATAGTTGCCTTGAAAGAACTGCCCCCCTCCCCAGGGTTCTCGGTCCTTCACCAGGCCGGACGGATGGTTGAGGGGGTGGCAATACTCATTTGAGAGTCTTTTTCCTTCAGACCACTTCCTACACCAAAGATTACTGGCACTGGTTGTGCTGGCCTGACGTGGGATATTGAGGAGAATTTGACTATCTGTACCAACCACCTAGTGCGCGAGCAGCTACCCTGTCAAGCCTGTTGGAGGTGGTGGCAGGGTGGCAGGGAGCATTCCAGGTTATTGGTCTTAGGTGACTTCAATGTCCATATCGATGACACCATCTCTTTACAGGCTTCGGACCTGGTGTCATCCATGACAGTACTGGGACTCTCCCAATTTGTTTTAGTTCCCATGCATTAAGCGGGCCACACGCTAGATTTGATCTTTGGGATGGGGATTCAAGTGGACCTTGATGCCATTGATGCAATGCCAAGGTTGGACCACTTTGCCCTGAAGGCTTATTTGGGAACACCAGCCCCCTCCTGCACAGGCAGCAAGCTAATTTATGCTCTCCCGCGAAGACTATTGGATCCAGTTGGTTTCCAGGATGCTCTGCAGGATCCAATGCCCCCTGGTGTTTCACTGGATGAACTGATGGGGGACTGGTACGACCGTCTCTCTGAAGCCATCGACATAATCGCTCCCTGTTGCCCTCTCCATTCCCACGCTAGACTGGCCCCCTGGTATACGGAGGAGCTACGTCAGATGAAGCAGGAACTGAGATGGCTTGAGCAAGTGTGGAGGCGGAATCGGGACCAAGAGACAAGATCATCTTATAGAGTGTTTATGAGGTGGCTATGAGGTGGCTGTGAAGGTGGCTACGAAGGATTTCTATGCTGCCTCCATAGTGTGTGCAAGCTCACGCCCAGCAAAATTGTTTCAAGTAGTTCGATCCTTGGTCTCCCTTTCTCAGGGAGACCGCCAAATTAAAAATTCAGCTATTCGCTGTGAGGCTTTTGGGAGCGTTTTTGCAGATAAAATTTTGTCTCTCTGCCACGATCTGCCGGTCACAGTTAATACAGTAAGGGAACTGGAGATCCCCTGGTCATCTTCCGATCCTTTTTTAGATTACTTCAGTCCGGTTTCCCAGGAGGAAGTTAACAGGATCCTGCAGCTGGTGAGGCCTACCACATGCTCATTGGACCCCTGCCCTTTGTGGCTGGTGAAGGCCTGCGCGGATGGGTTGGGGGCCCATCTGGAGGTTATCATTAATCGATTAAAGGAAGCCATGGTGAAGCCTCTCCTGAAAAAAAGCTACCGATCCATCCAGTTACCAACCAGTCTTGAACCTCCTGTTTCTGGGCAATGTGATTGAGCAGGCGGTGGATGAACAGCTGCAGGTCTTCCTGAAAGATTTTTCCATCCTGGACCCATTCCAGACTGGCTTCCGCCTGGGCCACAGGACAGAGACGCTGCTGGTTACCCGCACAGACAAGCTTTGCAGGCACCTGGATCGAGGCAGGTTGGCACTGCTGGTTCTGTTGGATCTTTCAACAGTGTTCGACACAGTTGACTATGAACTCTTGACCCACCATCTCGCTGATGTGGGGATTCGAGGGATTGCCTTGCAGTGGCTTGTCTCCTTTCTCCACGGTTGGGGACAGAGGGTGCTGCTTGGGGAGAGCTTATCCGCACACCAACCATTTGTGTACAGCATCCCGCAAGGGGCGATACTCTCCCCTTCGTTATTCAATCTTTATATGCATCCCCTTGCCCAGTTGGTGCGAAATTTTGGACTGGGTTGTCACCAATACGCAGATGACACCCAGTTGTATCTGTTGATGAGCAGGCGGCCTGACTCTGCCCCAGATGTCCTAGTGAGAGCTTTGGATGCTGTAGCTAGATGGGTAAAACAGAGCCGGCTAAAGTTGAACCTGGCAAAGACGGAGGTCCTGTACTTGGGCCAGGGGCTACCAGATTTGAGAATCCAGCTCCCGGTCTTTGATGGGGCACCACTAGCGCCTGTCTCATCAGTCCAGAGTCTCAGAGAGATACTGGACTCCTCTTTATCGATGGAGGGCCAGGTCATGGCAATTGCCCAGTCTGCATTTTTTCATCTTCAGCAGGCCAGGCAGCTTAAGCCCTATCTGTCAGCCCACTACTTAACCACAGTGATCCATGCAATGCTCATCTCCAGAATAGACTAATGTAGCTAGCTCTACGCAGGGCTTCCTTTGGGCCTGACCTGGAAATTACAACTGGTCCAGAATGCTGCTGCATGTGTCCTGTTGGATATATCATATAGGGCACGTATTCCTCCGATCTTGCAGTAGCTGCACTGGCTCCCTGTGGAGTTCTGGATCGGGTTCAAGGTTTTGGTTTTAAGCTTTAAAGCTCTAAGCAGACTGGGACCAGCATACCTGAGGGACCATCTCTCCCCATATGTACCCCGGAAAGCACTAAGATCGGCAAGCAAGAACTTACTGGTGGTCCTTAGCCCCAGGGAGGCTCGGTTGGCCTTGACCAGGGCCAGGGCATTTTTCGTTCTGGCCTAAACCTGGTGGAACTCTCTGTCAGAGGACACCCAGGCTTGCCAAGATCTTCTATCTTTTCAGTGTGCCTGTAAGACAGAGATGTTCCACCAGGCATACGGTTGAGGCTAGTTTTACGTTGTCTTGGGAGCCTCCATAGCGGTTTCCCGCCAGGGGGGTTATGAAATTACTGGCCACCCCTACAACTGCAGTCATTGGAATGTTATTAACTGTGGCCCCACTCTCCCCTCTTTTGTTTACATTATGATTGGGGAAATTGGAGGGGGCCGCCATCTGAGATGTTGATTGTATTTTTATCGTTGTCTTTGGATTTTGAACACATTTAAATGTTTTAAGAGTGTATTAAGTATATTATTGTACCCCACCCTGAGCCCGTTCGCAGGGAGGGCGAGCTAAAAATCGAATTAATAAATAAAAATAAATAATTATTGGTGGTGAAAAGTGCTGTTGTTGCAGGCAACTTATCGCAACCCCATATGGTTTTCTAGGCAAGAGATGTAGAGAGATGGTTTGTCATTGCCGACTCTGTGTAACAACTTTGGTCTTCCTTGGATGTCTCCCATCCACGTACTAATCAGGGCTGACTCTACTTAGCTTCCAAGATTGACAAGATCAGACTAACCTGCTGCATCCAAGTCAGGGCACAGGTAATATAGATATTAGCTGATTTACATCAGAAATTGCTTACATCAGTTTATTCATTAAGTTTTAATAAAATATTAATATTTCCCCACACACCTGCACAAATGCTCATGGAGGCCAGAACTTATACACAGATGCAAGGATAAAATGAGTAATTAACTTGAAGTTTCATAAGTTTAGGCACTCAGAAAGTCTTTGTTGCTTTGCTTCAACGGTCACTGCAAGTTACCAAATAGACAATAACAAGAAACTATAAAATCCAAAGTATAAGCAATACAGATGCCAAAAATTTGTATTAGTATTAAAACAGTAGAATTTCCTTGATGTAACATATGGTTATTTAAAAAAAAAAATCTTTAAACCATGTCAAATTAGTATATCACCATGGCAATTTGCTGCCATGTCTAAAATGGCTTTTGCACAGATTTTCATAACTGATGGTATATACAAAGAAGCCGTATAAGATACATGTGGATTGGAGGTCGAATTTAAACAAGGTAGAAAGTCAGCAAGAAATATCCTGAATGGTACAGAACAGAGTGAACAATAAAACAAAAGGGTGGGAGGGGGGAACCTGCAAGGACTTGTGGGAGGCATCTCATTTTCCTTTCACCCAATATTTCTTTTCTTTTTTTAACCTGGCATTCCCATAGCCTCTTTTCCTTTTTCCTTCTCTTTCCCACCCACCAACCAATCTACCTTTATCTTTCTCCCTCCCCTCCCCTCTGGGAGCCTCTCTCCAAGAAAACTCTGATCAAGTTGTTCAATACTGGCAGAGCTGGACCCAGTTACTCATTGGAGAATCTGCAAGGACTCATGGGGGTACCTCACTTTTCCCTACTGTATCTCCCTAAGCTATTTCCTTTTTCCCTCTTCTTGGCAAACCGTATATCTTCACCTTTCCCTGCTTCCTTCTCTCCTTCCTACACATTAACCAACCAACTTTTATCTGCCCATCTTAAGATATGGTTATTACTTATTTACTTCTCACCAATGAGAACCCAAAGCACTTTACATCATTCTCCTGTTCTCCATTTGATCCTCACACCAATTATGTGTGGTAGGCTGGGGATGTGTGAACTGGTCCAAAGTCACCCAATGAACTTCAACAGAGGAGGGGGAATTCAAGCCAGGGTCTCCCAGATCCTAGCCTGAAACTCTAACGTTCCACATACTGGCTTTCATGGGGTGGCTTATGATGAACAGTAGGAAGCAGCCTGGGTGAGTCAAGCAAGTCACATAATGGTTTCTGGGTCTAACCCCAACAAATTGTCCTTCAAAGCCCAAAAGAGCCCTGGAGCAGGCCCTAATCTTTCTGGAAATGTTAATACCTAGAGCAGCCTTTTTTCGAATACTGTGTACTGTTCTGGTTGCTGTATCTCAAAAAAAGATATTATGGAGCTCAAAAAAGTACAGAAGAGGGCAATTATGATACCAAAAGGTATGAGCATCTTTCCTATAAGGAATGCTGAAGAGTCTGTGATGTTTTCGTTTAGATAAAAAGAAGGCTAATTGGGAACATGATAGAGGTTTATAAAATTATGCATGGGATAAAATTGATAGAGGGAGTTTTTTCTCTCTCTCCAGTACTAAAACTCAGAGGACCCAATGAAGCTGATGGGCAATCGGTACAGGACAGCCCACCCCTCAAACCTTCTTTACTCAATGAGTAATTAAATTGTGGAATTCACTGCCAGTGGGAGTAGTGGTGTCCACAAACATAGAAGGCTTTAAAATGGGGTTACACAGATTCATTGATGGGGTTACTCCATCAATGGCTATTAGACGTAGTGAGTAAAGGGCAGTAAGCCTCTGAAACTCAGTGCTAGAAGATGGCATCTGGAGACGGCCTTAGCTTCTGTGTCGTTTGTTGTCCCTCCAGGACAACTGATTGGCCACTGTGTGAAACAGGATGCTGGACTAGATGGACCACTGGTCTAATCTAGTAGGGCTCTTCTTATGTTCTTATACTTCATTTTCATCCAGCTGGAAACTTAACTGCTAAAAGTGAATTAATTGGCAATATTGGAGCCCATTAGTCACTTTAGGATTTATTTATTTATTTATTTCGATTTATATTCCACCCTCCCCGCATCAGCAGGCTCAGGGCAGATCAGCAGGCTCAAGATCAGAATAAATTTTCCAATATCAGAATGGAACTTTCCTGCCTCCCCCTTACCACCTTAACCCACTGAACTTTACAAAATGCTGTTCCTGGAGGGACAGGAGACCCTGAAAAACAATTTGAGGATGGTGTGCAGCAGGTAGGGAGAAAGTTGTGAAAACTGCCAGTTTAGCCTGGATCCAACCCTATATTTCCAACTCTTCTCTACTTTAACAAAACAAAGCTTTATGTTTTCTCTAGGTCAAAAAAAAAACACTCAACAACCACATACTGTTGGTTCCTAGGTCATGTTACAATAAACGATCATACTCGATATACTGCAACATAGTGTATTTAGCATTCCTAAGCACCAGAATTCATTCTCAAGGGTAGTTGGCTTGGATCACCCTCTAGCTGAAGTTTAAACAAATTTGTTGGCCTCCGCTCAGAGTCTATAAAAGAAAGTGTTCCATACCACAAAACCACAAAATGGTTCTGCAAAATCTACGAGCATACACGAAACTCACATGTCTGAGTCAAGTGAATGATAAATATCCAACCACTAGCACTCAAATAGAATATCAGGGGGTCGTGTTTGTGTTTTAATGCAGTGGAAGAAATTTTCATTTGGGAGTCAAAAACAGTATTTCTCATATATGCAATGCCTTCCCAAATTGTGCTAACATTTCATTTGTTCGCTAAAAAACTACACTATCTTTTCACAATCTCTTACAAATCTAGCCAGGATATAAAGGACTAATTTCCACTTATTGCTCTAGCTACCAAGATAAATATATAATCAATCTAAATGCACAATTGTAAAAAAAAAATTGAAAGAATATTAGTTTTTTAAAAAAATATTTTGCCATAACTATTTTTAACCTATATTACATTGTGTGAATGTGGATTATTGCTTCCAAGGAGAAGAGAACTTAGTCACCATTGGACTTTTACTGGTGCATTTTATTAACAGTCAAAAAATAAATGGTTCACAGCTGCTTTAAAAAAAATTAGAATCACATACACATAAAGCATGTTTATAATGCAGTTCCTTGGCAAAAATTCTTGGAGAATGGCAACCAAAGTTTTGGGATTCTAGTAGCTGAAATTATACATGAGACTCCAATAGAAATAAATTACTTTGTTTATGATCTAATTATTGTGAATAATGCTTCCTTCTGAAGGGCATCACATCACAAGGTTAGGTTCACATATTGTTGAATACTGTGGTATTGTCCAGATAGGAAAATCCAGGAAGTAACCTAGTAAAATGCATCCAATGAAACAGTGGCATGTGCATTCAGTTTAAACAATATAATAACAACAACAACAACATTTGATTTATATACCGCCCTTCAGGACAACTTAATGCCCACTCAGAGTGGTTTACAAAGTATGCCATTATTATCCCCACAACAAAACACTCTGTGAGGTGGGTGGGGCTGAGAGAGCTCCAGAGAACTGTGACTAGCGCAAGGTCACCCAGCTGGCTTCAAGGGGAGGAGTGGGGAATTAAACCCAGCTCTCCAGATTACAGTCCCGGGCTCTTAACCACTATACCAAACTGGTGTAGATGATTAAAGATCGGCTTAAATGTACTTATAGTTACCATTTTCTCCACCCTGTCCCTAGTTCAGCAAGGGAGGGAGATTATGGGAAGATGACTGCCAGCTGTTTAAAATTTAGGCTGATCTTTTGCATCCCACCTGTTCCAGATATTTAGAGCCTGGGTGTGGCAAGAAGTGCACATTTTGTATTTCCTTAAAGAGAGTTTCAGGCGGACAGCTGTGCTAGTCTGTAGTAGAAGAACAAAATGTGAGTAGCATCTAGGGTTGCCAGGTCCCCCTAGCCCCCTGGTAAGAGATATGGGACCCGGCTCCTACCTTGTACTTTTTCCTTTCCCCTTCTTTTGGGAGCTTGCACGATAACATCAGTTCCAGGAAGTGACATCATTGCATGGGTCATGGGCCACCTGGGAGCACTCCCACACTCCCCAGGGGGGCAGAGCGCGCCAGTGCTCCTGTGCTAGGCAGCAGCCCAAATCAGGCCTAATTCGGCCCACATCTGGGCCAATTTGGGCTAAACTGGGCCCAAATTGGCTTGAATCGGGCCACTGCAGAGCACGGCAGCACTCCTGCACTACACAGCAGCCTGATTCAAGCCCAATTTGGCCCGAATCTGGGCCAGATTCAGGCCAAATATGGTCCAAATCTTGCAGCTGCAGTGCACAGGAGTGTGCCATGTCACCCAGGGGCACACCTCAGGAGGCGCATTCCCCCTGCCAGCCAGGTAAGTGGGGGCAGGGGGTGGAGGGTGGGAGTGGGGACTCCTCCATCAGGGGACTGGCATCCCTAGTAGCATCTTAAGATCAACAAAATTTTCCAAGGTATAAGGTTTCATGAGTTAAAGCTAATGTGACTGATATCTGACAAAGTAAGCTTAGATTCATGAAAGCTTATACCCTGGAAAATTCTGTTGGTCTTTAAGGTGCCACTGGACTTGCATTTTATTTTCCCTTTTCAGTTGTTTTACATTGTATTGGTAATTTATGTAAGCTCTCCTGGGTTTCCCATTGGGGAGAAAAGCAGGATAAGAAATACACTAAATAAATAAATACAAGGACAACAGTACACTATTAAGCAGACTGGAAATATATAAGGAACTGCCTATAGTCATGGGGAATCCAATTACCCTAAACTAACCCCAAACAGACAGAAATTTACAGTGCAGGGTGGAAAATGCATAGGGAGTGTCATGGCCCAGTCTGAGAGTGAGGTCTCCTCTGGAGGAGAGGAGCCTCGTGTAGCCAGCCAGGACTCCTCAGGAGAAGAGGAGCCCTGTGTAGCCAGCCCTAGTCCTGATTTAGCAGAAGCCAGCAATCAGGAGCAACAGCTGCTGGCTGATCAGAGCTTACAGCCAACAGCTGAGGCACCAGCACCCTCTAGCTCCAATACTACAGAGGAAGCTCAGCCAGGGACTTCTACAGGTGCAGCGCAGCCAAGAGCCTCCACCCCCCCAGGTTCACCCACGCCCAAGGAACACCGCAGGCAGCGCCAGAGACTGGAACTGCAGGAGAGACGGCGCAGTGCTCGCCTCTTAAGCCAACGCCAGCTGCTGGAGAGTGATGATGAGTAGTGGCAGGATAGAGCCCCAGCAGCTGGCTGAAAACCACGCCTGGCTATAAGAGCCAGTCTGGAGGAACTGCTGGGCATGGAAGCAACGTGTCTACTGCCTGTAACCACTCCGTGTTTCGTGAACCTTGCCCGTGCCTGCTTTTGGACCTGACACTATCGGTGACTGACCTTGGACTGTGCCTGACCTTGCTTTTGGACTCTGGACTCACTCCTGGCTTTATCTCGTGCTCTGACCACCGGTTTGACTTGGCTTTTGCTCTTGGAACTCCCCTTTGACTTTGGCCTTAAGGTTTGGACTTGAACCACCCTGCTTGGGCTGGCCCAGCCCATGACAGGGAGAGAACTAAGCCTTGCATGGGCATAAATGGCACTTACACCAACATAAACCCCTCTCCACCAGCGCCCGCTCGAGGCACAGTACCGCAGATGGGTTGCCAGCAGCGGGCACATTGGCGGCAGGGCAGAGATGCAAATCTGGCACAAGTCCCCATGGGTACTTTGAGCACGAGGTGGGAGAGAGGGTACTCATGGTGGCGGGCACTGAGTGCACTGGGGGGACTTAGCAAGAAAACTGGGAGAACTTTGCTCTCACTCAAGGGAAGAAGGGCAAAGTCCAGGTCTGGCTAACTAACAATAACTACTCAAGTTTCCTTGCAGGTTATCTGAATCTGAAGTTCCACCTCAATAAGGAGTGAGGTAGCACTTACAAGTAAGAAGGAGATGGGGCGGTGTGGCTCGCCGATTTGTGCTGGCTGCCCCATCACCTGAACTCGCCTGACCACTAGCCTTTTCAGGTGAGGCTTGTCAGGGGAGAAGACAGTGGCGGCAGCCCCTGCCTGCCCCAGAGGCAGTTGCCCAGAAAACTACTCTTGACCAGGTGTTTGTAACTACCTGTTAACTTTCTCCCTTAAAGGTAAAATCACCCCAAGGTGGAGCTCTTCCTCGCCAGAGGGTCTTGCATCAGCTGATCACTAGCTGCACCTGTGGGGCTGCTGCTGCTGCTCTCTACTATGTGCATCTTCTCAGACGTTGGAGTGTGGGTTTTGCCTCGGCCGTGGACCACGCTGGGTTACTTGCAGCACATGTGTCTCTTTTCTTTGCAGGCAGTCCTGACTCATCCGGGAGACGACCAACAGAGCATGTCTGCTTCCGCCCCCCTGCCCCAGTAATCCTCTGTGAGTGTCTTTCAGATCCAGCCCAGGAAGCAGTATCTCAAGGCAGTCTGCATCTCAGACTCGCCCCTGGAAGCACAGAACGAGAGCAGTGAAAAATGCCTTGGCTCCCTTTCCAGCCGAGAGACATTGGCGCTTTTTTCAGTTTAATAAAACGAGTTGAGAAACAACAAACTTCTGTGTTTTCATGCCTGACTGGCATTGCCTGCAGTCGCCCTCTCAACTCCCTGTCACACATGTCCTCTTACACATCCCCACAAATGTATCAAGTGCAGCCCCATCCAGCCTCCCTGCCCCCTTCCTCCTTTCAATGTAACTTCAGGCAGTGGGGTGGGAATTGAACTATGGCCCATGAATGTCTGCGGGGGGTGGGGGGCACTGAGAACGTTCATTCTCTGATAGTCTGAGCTGCTGGCATCTGATAAGCCAGGAAGATGGTCGCTGCACATGGGAAGTTGCTGCCAGGGGATAGGGGATATGTTTGCGGAAGCAGGGATGGGCTTGGGCAATCTGGCGTGGGGAGGGCCTGTCAGTCCACGCTGGGGAAGGGCATCTTGCATTGTAGAGATGCAGTGATGTGTTCAAGCAGCGCCGCAGCAAGTTTGTGTGCGCTTTTCATTCCCCTTGCTTCCAAACGGCCTCCCGGCCTCCCACGTGGTTCCCAATGGGTGTTCCTGTCACTCACTGAAGACCCCAACTCCTCCCACCTGCTTCTCTGGAACCTGGGGACTACTTAGAGTTGCCAGTCTCCAGGTGGTAGCTGGACATCTCCCAGAATTACAACTGATCTCCAGGCAACAGAGATCAGTTCCCTAATATCTGGCCCTAGATTTCAGGGAGGAGAAACCTGTTTCTTGTGGTGGTTGTGGTGTCAGCGGCGGCGGCATGGATTTGCAGGCGCACCAAGCTGCAGCCACCAGCCTGGCCCTCATCAGAAATGGGGGCTGGATGGGCGAGAGGGTAGGTGTTCTATCTGGACCTTCACTGACACCTCTGCCCCCCTCCCTGGCAGGGATGCCTGCTCTCTGAAGGGGGGCCTATTGGCGATAGTGGGGATCGCGGCCTCCCCATTGGTTGCGCCACTGCTTGCCCTTCGCCTGGATGTCAGGGGAGGGGTGTGTGGTCATTGCCTGGTGTGAGCAGGGTTGTCAGGGAATGGCGGGTGGGCGCTCCTAGCAGCAGCCACACCTTGCCTTGTCGCGCTTGAGCACTGGCGGGACTTTCCTGCAAAAGTCCACAGGGAGCTGTGGAATGGCGCCCCATTTATGTCGGCGCATGAGCAACAACGCTGCCTCAGGGCATAGGATTGAGCTGCCCGAGTAGTTGATAAATTCTGTTGTATATCCAGGCCTTAAGACATCTGCTACACTACATTTATTCTGATAACCATTTTTTTTGTCTTCTGAACAACTTTACAGATTGCTGATCACCATAAAAAGCTGTAACACAGCACAGCAGAATTGTTAGTTTAATTTTTTATGGAAAGGAATGAAAGGGTTTATTGTCCTTGACTAAGAGGTGAGAGTTTGAGATTGCCATCACTTTTCAGTTTTAAGTAGATCATCTGGAAAAAAGTATTCTGTTTTCATTTGTTCCTGTAGTAAACCAAAAGTTACTTTGGGTAACTAAGAAGAAAGATGATTCACTGAAATATGGCTTCTTCTACAATATAAAAATATTTTTTACATGGATACTTACCTGTAGCTTCAAAAGAAAGTCTGCCAAAAGTAACTGTTTAGATACTAGAGTAGTCAAAGACATCTAAGGCATGTCAAACACTTTTCCAGATACTAAATTCTTATGCCAAAAAGTTTTTTTTCTTTTCAAACACTTAATCTTCAGGTCATATCTGTACCAGCTTTATTTCCCAGAAAAATGTTTCTGGGCATCCCAGGAACTATTAGTGTATTCCACATCTCAGCTCAGGAGGTGTCCCTGACAAGGGATTCTCTTTCATTTTTCTGTGAGGAAATCAATCTCATGTTCCTTTCAACACCCCTTGATGTGTCTGGAGAGAGATAAAGTGGTAATGGCTGGTAAAATATTTGCTAGCAGCAATCTTCCATTTGAATGGCAGAACAGAATTGAGACTGGTGCGGGAAGCACATTATTACTGGCGACCACAGGGAAACAGAAATAGTAGTCAGCATCATGTATACACACACGTTACAAAAAAACACCATTAGTTAGAATCCCTAAATTCCAATTCTATTTTGTGGAACTGGGTTGTTGTTCACTTAATTATCAATCAGATTAATGGTCAATAAAAAAACTTCTTATCTGGCTTTAAAAGTTTTACATTAATCCAAAGAGTGTTTTTTTTTTACAAGCTTTAATTATTTGTTATGTTTTTAAGTGATTTTGTTATTTCTTTTTTAGATACTGTGAACAAGTTTGGTGTAGTGGTTAAGAGCGTGGTTTAGTGTAGTGGTTAAGAGCCAGTTAAGAGCCAGTCTGGTGTAGGGGTTAAGAGCGCGGGACTCTAATCTGGAGAGCCGGGTTTGATTCCCCACTCCTCCACTTGAAGCCAGCTGGGTGACCTTGCACTAGTCACAGTTCTCTGGAGCTCTCTCAGCTCCACCCACCTCACAGAGTGTTTTGTTATGAGGATAATAATGGCATACTTTGTAAACCACTCTGAGTGGGCATTAAGTTGTCCTGAAGGGCGGTAAATAAATCGAATGTTGTTGTTGTTGTTGTTAAGTTTCTAATGAATCATTCAGGTTGATTCATGCTGATTTCTGATATTTTAGTATCAGAAATTAGCATGAATCGGCTGGGGCGTGGCGTCGCAGCGGAGAGGAATGGACGCATGTTAAGAGCGCTCCGACCCTCCTGATCCCAAACCCTGCCAATAAACACCACAAGAAGGAAAAAGTAAAAGAAAATAATGCTTACAAACCCCATCAAGAAAAAGAAAAACAACACGAAAGCGGTGAAAAACTTACAAGCATTCTTCGCGACCCCGGGAGAGCCGAAGGGGAAGGAACGCGGCAAGACGGAGGAAACTAAAATGGCGGACCTCATTGTAAAAAACGGCGCGACTGAGGTAAATCAACCAGAAAAATATTTGGACCCCCAGCTAGCACAATTAAAGCAGGACATTATAGATCAAATGGCCAAACTCATTAATCCGATCACAACACAACTCACGGACATAAAACACGATTTACAAACAGTTAACCATAAAGCTGATAAAGCTATGGAAGTGAGTGTGAAAGCTCTACAGGACGTCACAGACATGCAAAAACTAATTACAGAACAACAAGACAGACTAATGAAACTCGAACTAAATGCCAGGCAAAATCAGGTTAAGATAAGGGGGATAGATGAACAGCATACGTATAACACAGATCTCACAAACTTTATTGCCAACTGGCTTGCTAAGCAATTAAAGCTAGAGGAAGGAGTCTATCCCTATATCACAAAAGCCTATCGTGTGGGACCCTATCACCAAAATAAAAATAAGGACCGCCCGAGAGATATAATTATCGAGATACCAGATCAAAGAACAAGAAGAAAGATAATGGAAGAAGCCAGAACACGAGGATCATTCAAATGTGAAGGCAAATTGGTATATATTTTTGCTGATCTACCAAAGGAAGTACTTGCCAAAAGAAGAGAACTCAAGCGAATTTCTGAGACTCTGCAAAGAGCGAACAGAAGATATAAATGGCTGGATCAATGCAAACTTATGGTCTTTCATCAAGGCAAAAGGTATACAGCAACAGATATAGACACGGGACTGGAGCTACTAAACGCAGTCGGGCTGGAAACGCCGATGGAGACGAACAAGCAAAACCAAAAAAGAAAATCTTCTGAACTACTATCCCCTCAGAAAGGGAGCAAGATCCCCATCAGAGACACTTGAATTATCTCATCATTGTCTCTCAACGTATTGGTAAAATGATTGATAGTATAACAGCCTGTTTAAATAAGAAGTGGTGTAACTGTAGATAGAAGTACAAACTCAGAGGTTTTTGGGGGAGGGGGGGGCTCTTAACATAGCTCATATAGATCTGTTTAGCTCTCATAAGTGGATAAGGAGGGAGGTTGATTTCCACAACCGGTGAGTGAAGTTAACTCATCAGTTTGAGAGGGCTAACCTTGAATAAATTTTAATAGGAATATAGTACATTGATAATATAATCAACGAAGTGATACGTTTAGTTCATTACGGTACAAGGTGGTAATAGGGAGGGAGTGAGGGTGGGGGTGAGGGTGGGAGGGAAGAAAAGGGGGAAAAAGGGAGGGTGTTGGAATAGTTAATTAGTTGCATATATCAGTCATATAGATTTATATAGTTAGCAATCTTTATAACAAAAAACAATATTTGTTAAAAAATATATATATATATAAATATTACAAAAATTAATAAACAAAAAATAATAATAAATAAAAAAATAATAGCAATAATTTAAAAAAAAAAGTAAAAGTAATAAAAATCTATATTCTATAGTTCATTGATATAGTTCATTAGTATAGAAGGGGAGAGAGGGGGTATAAGAAAGGGAGGGGGGTTAGGGTGGTTATAGGGAGGGGGAGGGAAAAAAAAAAAAAGAGACGAATACAAGCAGTTCAAAGTTTGCAACGAAAATAGGAAACCAAGAGAAGGAAAGGTCATAAAAGGGAGAAAGAACAACACTACGAGGTACTTACACAGAGAGGAATTAAAACAGTACTAAGAGGTGAAGAGATACAAGTGGTTTTATTGGACTGTACTCTAAATAATTGGAAAGGTTTATGATACAAGGAGAATAAAGAAGAATTGTATTAATAATATATATACATCGATTTGAAGAGAGTGGTTTAAACAGAATATCTTTGAAACAGCATACTAGGGAAAATATTGTGATAATAGCAATACCTTTTTAAATAATTTCCCCTTTTTTTTTCCATTTTGAGACGGATTAATCAAAAAAACCGGTATTATAATGTATGCCTGCTTATAATTGGGAAAATTCAACTTGCAGTAGTAGTTTATACTTCAGACTATAAAATATAAGCCAAGTCGGAAAACATAGAGTGAGTCAACAACAATATAGAAAACAAGAGTAGAACTTGAGTAATTATTACAATCAAGGATAGAAATGTGTTCTAAAATCAAAACTTTATCTTTCAATGTTAGAGGTTTGGGAAATCCTGTTAAAAGAAGGAGAGTGATTTCGAATTTAGCTCATACTAAAGCACAAATAATTTTTCTACAAGAGACCCACTTGCGATATAATAATACTGATTCATTGAAAGCTAGGTGGCTACAAGCACAATACCATGCACCTGGTAATTCCAAATCAAGAGGAGTAGCCATCCTAATTGCAAAACATATACAATTTCAACAAATAAAAACTCTCAAAGACAAAAAAGGTAGATACATCTTTGTTAAAGGGAAAATAGGGGAACACAAACTTACACTAGCCTCGTTATATGCTCCCAATATACACCAATTAGACTTTATAGAGGAAGCATTGCAGAAATTATCTACATTTCAGGAAGGAGACTTAATAATCGGGTGTGACTTAAACTACATAATAAATCATCAATTAGATAAATCGAACTTCAATAACCAAAACACAAAAAATATACACAAAACAACAAAATTAGCAGCTATTTTAAAGAAATATCATTTAATAGACACTTGGAGACACTATCATGAAGGAGAAAAAGATTTTACATATTTTTCACAAAGACATAACACATATACAAGAATAGATTACATATTAAGCTCCAATACTATTATAGACAAGGTAGAGGAAATAGAAATTGGAAATAATACAATCTCAGACCATGCATGGGTAACAATGACACTCAACCTAGATGACAAGACACAGAAAAGTAATCAATGGTGCCTACCAAAGCATTTATTATTTAATCAATACGCAACTAAGGAAATTGGGAAAATAATAGAAACAGCTATTGCAGAGAACCTATCTAATGAAATTGGGGCGCACATACTTTGGGACACAATAAAAACAGTGACCAGAGGTCACATAATAGCTCTTACAGCAAAAATCAATCGAGAAAAACTGAAACAAAAGCAAGAGTTAATAAATAATATTAAGGCTCTAGAAATCAAACACAAGTCAACAGGTAGTAAAAAAACATATAGTGAGCTCCTAACGCAAAGGAAAATCTTAGAGACCTTGGAAAGTCATACAATATATAAACAGCTGCTGGCTGCTAAGCAGACACACTGGTCCAACTCTCCCAAAACTCTTCGCATTTTAGCATACAAAGTAAAACAAAGAAGGTCACAAAATAATATCAACAGAATTTATAACAGCAAAAATGTCATACAATATAAATCAGAATCAATCCTCAAGGTCTTCAAAGACTATTACACACAACTATATTCTTCAAATAATCCTGACCCAAAGAAAATAGCCTATTTTCTAAAATCACTAAAAAGTCTCAAGAAATTAGAGGAAGTACACAGAACGCTTCTTGACAAACCCATCACTATACAAGAAACAATAAATGCAATAAAAAATGCTAAAAATAATAAAGCAACAGGACCGGATGGCTATCCGGCAGAATTTTATAAAAAATATACAAATTTATTAGCAATACATCTGACTAATTTGGCCAACTCAATTCTAGATGTAGGTAAAATGCCTTCTACCTGGGAGAGAGCTGACATTATTGTGATTCACAAACAGGGAAAAGACCCTTTGAAATCAGCATCCTACCACCCCATATCGTTGCTCAACCACGATTATAAAATTTTCACTTCCATCATAGTGAATCGTTTAAACACATTCATATCTAACTACATACATACAGATCAATCAGGATTTATACCAAAAAGAGACATTACAGATAATATTTATAAATCACTAAACCTTATAGATCATTGTACTCACAACAGCATGGAAACTATTTTGTTATCATTAGATGTCGAAAAAGCTTTCGATTCGGTAGAACTATCATACCTCTTAAAAACACTGTCATACATGGAATTTGGAGAAAATTTTTTAAATATAATTAGAGCAATTTATCATCAACCAATAGCAAATATTAAAGTAAATGCTATGCACTCAGAAAACATATATATAAAAAGAGGCACAAGACAAGGATGTCCCCTATCTCCCCTATTATTTGCTCTTGCCCTTGAACCCTTCGCGGCTGCCATCAGAGAAAATGATCAAATAAAGGGAATAAAGGTTAATTCCGCAGAATTCAAAATTAGCTTGTTCGCAGACGACATGTTGTTATACATAACTGACCCATTAAATTCGCTGCCCTATCTCTCAACCCTACTTACAAATTTTGGAGCAATATCAGGATTAACAATTAACCAAACAAAATCTTATTACCTTGCCATTAATATCCATAGCAAAATGATCCAACAAATAAATAAATTATATAATTATCAGTGGTCTCCATCATACATAACTTATTTAGGTGTTAATATCTCTCCTAACCTAAATGAACTGGTAAAATTGAATCATCTTAAATTAACAAATCAAATTAAAACAGACATTACTAACTGGAACAAATTAAAACTCACGTGGTATGACAGATTTCATTTAATAAAGGCTTTTATATTACCAAAATTTCTCTATATGTTTAGAGCGATCCCTCTTACCATAAACAGATCGCTAATAGCACAATGGCAAATACTGATCAATAAATTCCTATGGCAAAACAAACATCCGAGAATTGCGTTTAATACTATGAGGAGGAAATCACTAAATGGAGGTTTCAACTATCCAGATTTATCACTATACCAATCAGCAGCAAGACTGGCCAACCTCTTGCAAATAACATCTAATTCAACTCTGCCGGATTGGATTAAAATTACGCAATCCTCTTTAAGGCATTATGACATCACAGATATAATTTGGAATAAACCAATTAATAGACCAAAAAATATTAAAACCGGTCTTGTGATATCGTCTATTTTAAAGACGTGGGACCAAAGTAAGAGCAAATTAGTCCCAAAACTATCCAGATTCTCATCATTTATAAATCAAGAATGGTTCTCACCGGGGTGGGACCGGTCCCTCATTCTAACACTGCGACAGGCAAAAGCAACCAGACTAATTGACATCACCACACAGTCAGGACTATTAGAGAAGGTAGATATAGAGAGAAAACTAAAAAGTAAACTACAATGGTTTAGCTATCTACAACTTTTGCACATGACGGAGAAAATAAAACTAAGGAACATCATGAAAGAACCTCTGACTGATTTTGAACAAATTTTAAATTCCTCCTCACAACAAAAAAAAGGGATGATAGCTCGTCTATACAAAATACTATTAAACGCAACGGAGAACAAGCAATTAAGTTGCCAAAATAGCTGGAGTAAGGACTGCTCGATTGAGAAATCCTCAGAGGCTTGGAATGAGGTATGGTCATCTGGCATATTTACCTCAAAAGTCATTGTAACAAAACTTCAAACATTCAAAGTGATACATAGATGGTATCTAACCCCCCAAAAGTTAGCATTGATATCTAATAAATCGTCCCCTAAATGTTGGAAAAATTGCGGTGAAAAGGGAACCTTTGCCCACTGTTGGTGGGAATGTAAAAAAATTAGACAATTTTGGGAGGAGATATTAATGAAAATTAAAGACATTACTAATTATGAACTTCCTTTTGACCCGAAAATGATTTTTCTAGACCTATGGGGAAATTTGCATATCCCTAAAACCAGAAAGGAACTCATTGCATCACTCTTTATTGCAGCTAAGAGTACTATTGCAACAGTCTGGAAATCAAAGAGACTACCAACAATTGAGACTTGGTTCTCCAAAGTTTGGAATCACTTTATTTTAGAAAAAATAAGCAACGATATACAAAATGCAGAGCGTTTCACAGAAAATACCGGTTTTATTGATAAATGGCTCCCTTTCTTGGAATATATAGAAGAACACAATTTGCAGCCCAACTCAAAAATTTTCCAAGTTATAACAAACAATGGTTACCTCTCGTTCTACTAAACTAACTGTATATTTGAGTCATTATAAAGAGATATTATTGTTAATTCTCAAGAACACAAGGTTAATAATGTATTGTAAACTAAACTTTTAATCTGACTTGAAATGATGTTTATGATTGTAAGTTATATGTTGCAACAAAATTCAATAAAAATTAATAAAAAAAAAAAAAGAAAAAGAAATTAGCATGAATCAACTTGAACTGTAGGAATGTTAAATTGTGTGGAGTATCAATTAAGCTCTCACCATCCCTGCAAATTATTTGAATATTTCTTGTTGATATAGGAGAGTTTGTTAATTTTTATTATATTATTATTATTTAGGTAGAATGTGTAGAAACATACTTGGTCTCCTAAGTATATCTGCGACATTAGAAGGGTTTTAGACTTACTGACCATCCTTCCTGTGCATGTGTTTTAATTGTACATGTGTTTTGTTTAATTGTTGTTTTTATACTATTTAAAAGCTTGTTCCTGATTGTTTGCCTCCTTGGGACACAAAGGCAACATAAAAATTTTCTAAATAAACAAACAGCCTGGATCCAACCCAATAGCTGTTGTGCTGCCACCTGTATCCCATAAAGATTAGCACCAAGATCTCACTGACAGAATCTGCTGCTCGACTTTTCAGAGGCATTTCTGCTAGATCCTACTTTAGGTCTTCAAGTAATTAATCTTTAACATACAGAGATAAATGAACACATTTTCTGTCGTATTTGATTCTACGAGGTAAGCAATACATTTAAAGTTTCTCTCTCAATGCTTTCAATATACATGTATAAAGAAGCTATCACTGCATATGTAGCCCAAATTATATGTAACCAAATGAAGGTGCTGTCGTGCTGACAGATGGTATAAATTTATTCCTATATTAATCACTGTAACTAGAGCCAAATTTTGTGAAACCTGAACAATACTTGACCCTTGAGAATAATCCAGGCAGTTTCTAATTCGATGAGCAGTGGTTTAATAGAAAGATGTTTGTATTGTCTCTCTCCTCAGGAGGAAAGTGCTTTTACACCGCACATCATTGGGCAGCATAACCTCTAAATATGAAAAAAAAATCACTGTAAATACCAATGAGTGGAAAATGAAACTGTTCAGTGACTCACTAAATCTGACTAAGCAGATGATCATTACACCTTTAATTATATTCAGGAACACTAGGTAAATTCATGAATGATTGACAATGGAATTTCAACTTATAACAGAGATATATTAACCCAGGTATAAAATGTGTAAGTTGTTGAATCCAGTATGATCCCTCAGATTTTCCCTTTATCATACTCAAAGAAAGTGTATGATGTATGATAGTGTATAGACGTACACCAAGAAAATACAAATAGAAGGTTTAATTGTATATGGCCAAAGGCCGTCACAATACAAAGATAAAAACAGTAAAAATAGAAATCTATCTTACAAGCATAAAATACAGTTATTAAAATAATAAAAATAGAATACAATACAAAGAACAACCAATATTCCTCAAAAACTATTTCCCTCAAAAAGTACCATTTCCCTCATATGTGGAGAGGGACAGTATTTCCCTATATGAAACAATTATTTGTGCCTAGGTAATGTTCCTTTTTTTCTGTGAAAAAAGCACAGGCGTCTTCTCTTCCTTTGCAAATGGGCGCGCTTGAGAAGAGGAGTGGGGGACTTTAGATTGTCAACACATTTAACACACATCTTAATTTTGGCTTTGAATTTATACTGCTGTTCTTCTCAGTGAAAGAGCAATAAGAATTCCAGTAACGCATATGATAGCTCTCTTTTTATAACTGCTTACTGGCACAACAAAATCTCCCTTTTCTTCTCATTTGTATTACAAATGCTTACCTTTTTCTGTTTCCTTAGCTTATTTAATTATTTTTAACAAAGACCAGCACTAGAACTGGTGCCACTTAATGCCAGTTGATCCTCCACCCCCCGCACACACCACCCATTTCATTTCACAAACACACAGATCTGAACAACCATGCTCTTCAATGCCAGAATTTTGTTACTGTTAATAAATAGACAGATTAAGAACACTGGCTCTAGCAGTTTTCCCAGCTGTTAACGAAGCTGGAACCACCCTCCTATACAAGTCATTCAGAACAACTATCAATAAGAACATTCTATACACAGATCTGTGTATTTCTACTAGAGACAGGGCATACAAGCAAGTCTCACATTTCCCACAATAATTTTAGACCAAGTCATAAGGGAAGAAGCCAATCTGAAATTTGTTAAATTTACTTTTAAGCATAATACGAAATCTCGCTTACCGAGGTTTTTAATTGCCCCAGCACCCAAATATGACACAGGGTTCAACAAGTTTGTATTTATTTAACCATTTAACTTTAAACTACTGATTTTCATCAACACTTATAAGCTGACAATTTGAGGGCAAGCTGCAACAGATCTCCTTGGCTGCCAACCAGACAAGTCTACCCTGGCTCCAAACATGGCTGGCAGTTTTTCCTTCTTTGTTTATCATAACCTGCACAGCCCTCCCATGCAGAGAGGTCCCTAGCTGGTGGGTCACAAGGCTCCTGGTTTGAAAGGTGCCTACCAGGTTCAAGAGGTGCCGCTCAGAATAGGGGGCACTCCTTACAGTGCACGGTATGTGATTGCCTGTTCTGGACACACACCCCATCACTAAGATACTTTTGGGTGTTTGCGATTAACCAAACCTTCCCAGGGCAACCCACCCTATTCCTGCTAAACAAGGGGGTTAGCCTAGTTTAACATCCCTTGCCCCACCTGCTGACAATTATGTCCTTCAGGCCATGACAAAGATCAGCCAAACAGAGGTCACATCTGTCCTCAGAAAGTTGGACTCCATCACTTCTATACAGGTGCAGTCTATCATACCTAATCAAATGATGAGAAATGTTAACCCCATTGTTTGACATAATAGCCTTTTTTCAAAGGCTGTGTCAGAATTCCTCCTGGCCTTTTCAATTCCATCTGGTTTGCTTGCATCCTTCCAGATCCCCTCTGAAGGAGCTCCTTCTAAAGCAGCAGCAGTCCAGGGCATAAATATCTCTTTCTAAATCCTTCTGTGCCCTAATTATAAGTGCAGCCCCTGCTGTTTGCACCAGATCATTCTCACCTAAATGAACAGCCAAAACATCTGGACATCTCTCTCAAAACCTGGCGGGAGCTGGTCCCACAACATCCCCCACTGGCCACACTATCTGCTGCTCACAAGAGGGGAAAGGCCAGGCTGTGACCCACTGATGCTGGCTTCAGCCCTCTTTTTCACCCAAAGTGGCCTAAAATGAGGATTCTAATGAGGCTTCATGATATGGGCACACCTGCAAGACAAAGCGTGCATAGTAGTCACAAAGCTGACTCAGCTCAAACAGCCAAACAGGCCCTGTGTTGCCTAATGTAACTCTTGAAAATCCTGGATAGCACCTGGTTGATCCATTCTGTAACCTAGCCAGGGTGGTCTAAGCCTGCAGCTGTCAAAGCAGCTCCAATCCAGAACAGTCCCTAAACTGCCTTAGATTTGCATTTGGCCAATCCCACATGTCATTTGGACTAACAAGGCCCACAGATCACCACCTGGCTGATCCGCCATATGCAGCCAGAAAGGATCCAATTTGCCTCAGGTAGCCCTCTGCTGGTCTGCTGCTTCTTTTGGCCAAGCAGGACCCCACTTTGCACTGTCAAGGGCACTGTCAAGGAGGAGTCCTCTCATATTAAAGTTCCACAATGGATAATGCTAGCCTCCCCCCCCCCATGTTTTGCTAGTCTGTTTTTGACAGCTGCCATCTCCCACCCCATAATTGTGTACTACTGAGTGCTGCATCATGGATTAGTTTTAATCTGTATTTGTACCATATATGATATATTTTATTGTGTGTTGTATGCTTTTATCTTTTATTGTATGTGTATTTGATGTTGTTACCCACCCTGAGTCCACTTACAGGAAGGGCAGGTTAGAAGTCTAGTAAATCAAATCAAAGGATTAAATATCAAGCCTGTGACTGAAAGACCAGTAAATCTTCTGGATTCAGATGTGCCACTCCAGACATTACATCCTGTTCTTTGCCTCAAGTAATTTCCCCCAAAAATATGACTAAACCTTGATGGTGCGGGCCTGCTTCCAGCACTGAAGGAGGAGGAGAGGCAGAAGTTAGTTCCACAACTTTCCTCTTTCGTTATACCATTCTTGTCCCACCCTCCACCCTCCAGTGTGCCTTTTCAAATGCTATACAGCAGCAAGCCACTTTAAATGGCATGTGGGGGGATCACCTGGTACCACCATGCTGTATGCCCTTGTGACATTTTTAATAGCCCAAGTTTACCACTAAAATGGTGGTGATATCCACAGATCTGACATCTAGCATTTCAGAGCCTGATAATCCAAGAGATGATAGAATAGTCATAGAATAACTCCTACTTTTGGAGTTTGGGGATTTATTTCCTCTTGTTAAATGGCTGTTTTTTCCTAGCAACTTTCACTGGAATGGAATCTCCAAACAGATTAACAAACTGCCATGAAATTACTCTGGGTATTTCCTCAACTACAAATCTCTGGCTTCTCCTCTATGAGATTTTCACAAGCACTGTATTTCTTCCTGGCTTCCCTCACTACATATCCTAGAGTGAGGCTGCAATCCCAAAGGCACTTTGCTGAGAGTAAGCCCCTAGTGACTAATATGGGGCATACTTCTGAGGCTTCTGAGGAACATACAACTTAGGCTTGGTCTCATACCATGTGTAATGAATGGCCTGACCATGCTCCATGCCACCTGCTATGCACAACACTCTCGTCCTTCACTAGACTAAAGTGAAAAGAATCATGCTCCCACCCAGGTAGTGCAGGCCAGGAGTGAAGCTGAAGCTGAACATGTGCCAAGCTTTCAAGTTTGTAGCTGTTCCTAGAAATCCACTGCCCAACTTGACATAAACTTGATCATGTAGAACTCCGTTTTTGAACAGGAAAATGGTACTCCAGTTGGGGAGAAGGGCATTAGTCCTTTATTTATTCATGTGTGATACCCTGCCATCAATTTGCAATAACTCTACAAAAGAAGAAACACAAGTGCAGAAGCTATGTTAGCAACCAGCTGAGGGGTTTTTTGCACCAAAAACAAACAAAAAGCTAACCAAGACAAAAACGACTCTGGTATTACAAGACATTGTTGTCAATGAATCAACTAGTTCTTAGTGAATAGCACATGAAAACAAGACAAAAGTTAAACTAATGAGATAAAACACTGAGATGCTATTTTATTCTGTTCTCCTCTCTCAGAAGATCACGTTTTTCTACTAATTGCTAATCCCTATCACTGAACCAGAGAAAAGTGTTATATAGTTTTCAAGGAATTTATTCAGATCTTATGATCGATCACATTTCATGCCAGAAAATAATTTTTAAAATGTACTCACACAAAAATAAAACAAGAAAAGATGTATCTGCCCCCCCAACCCAGTCCTGAAAGGAGAACAGCTGTGAAAAGCTATTTGTTTAAAGCACAGATTCTCCTGCCATCTGTGAAAACAGCATTAGATAATCTGAACTCTGTATAAATTATTGTAGAAGATGAAACATTGTTTATATTTTAACTTTTCCAATGTTAAAATGCAGATAACTCTGCTTGTGGTAGATATGAACTTTTGTGAGTCACAGCTCACTTCTTCAGATGCCAACGTTTAAACTAAATTGGAGAAACATGATGCTTCATGACCAAATTTAAAATGAAGGATTTGCTTTGCCAAAAGTTTTTCAGCACACAGCCACAAAATGCTTACTAGTAGGTCCCCAACTGATCTATCTTGTGTTGTCTTAAAGTATATTTACTCAGAAGTAAATCCTGCTTTCAGTGACAATCAATACCAGTAAGCGTACCAGTAAGCGTACCTAGAAATGGATTTTAAATACCTATGAACAAGTCACAAAATCCGTAATTAATTGATATTTTTCAGGAAGAAGAAATCAGAGAAACACAAGCATGTCTACACTGAGCATATCGCAAAAAGATCAAACTGCTCTTTGAATGCTTCTTCCTATAATATACATATAGAACAATAAAACATTTAAAGCAAAGGAGCCAAATTTAACATCTAACTAACACACCTCTTTATAAATCCCCTCTGAATAGTTTACTGTAAGGAAGCTAGATACCTTTTTCATTGCTAGCATTATAAATGTCCACATTGAAAAATAGAGTTCAAAAAATTTCAACATGTCCCACAGACTTTTTCGTTTGCATAGAAGAGCTTCACACACCCACTGAAAGGCATACAAATTTGAAAAACACCATTTCTTTTGAATTTGGCATTAATTTTTAAAGATTATACCCGTACCCACAACCATCCAATCCAGCACCTAAATCTGGGATTAGCAAACCACACTCAAAAAATCAGAGGGGATAGGGTTTAAAACTAACATTTTTATTTTAAAAAAACACAAACTAGTGCTTATGGGGATCTGGGAAAGGGAAGATATTAAGGGGCAGAATGGATTCTAAAATCAAAGAATTCCTTCAATTTTCTCTAGAACTCTATTAGTTCTAAGCTAAACTTCATAGCATCTGGAATGAGCTCCAATTCAATAAAGCTCATGTAAGTATAAATGTTGTTAGTCTTGAAGGTGCAACTGGACTTCTGTTTTATGAAACTTCTAAGAGCCATCCAGGAAACATATATTCAGTCCTTCCTGCTACCGAAACATGAAATGTTTCAAGAAAAGCAATGACAAAACTACAATAGATTTGAGTTCAAACATAAAACATTACACGCAAAAATCAGCAGTCAATCTTCACTTTTCCTCTGGGAATGTCTGCAAACACCACTTACCATTACTCTTAGCTGTAACCCTATCAACTGTGCCTCTGGGAACATTGATAATAAAGACTCTTATCTGCTGGAAGACTGCACTCTCGAGCCCCTATTGCCTTTGTCAGCATATACCTCATCAGACGGCAAAAGCCTTCTCAGAACAGCTATTGCAACTTCTTACCACCGTAATGGCTCAAGAGCAGGTAACTTATACATAGATGCCAACTATTCCTGTTCACCCATTCTTTTGTGCTTTAGCGGGGAATCAACTGTTCTTAGATAAGATATTTATAGTGCCAAATTTAAGAACACTTTCCTGGGAGCAACTCCCACTGAGTAGACTTCAGTAGGATTATGAATAGACCTGTTCAGCATTACATTGTCCCTGAAAAATGAGATATTCTAGTGTGGAATAAGAACCTTTTCATAGGCTTCAACAGATGCATGCAATATTACTGATAATAGTTACATTAACAAATGAAGCTGTCTTATACTGAATAAGACCAATAGTCCATTGAAGTCAGTATCGTCTTCTGACTTCTTTCACATCACTTACTACCTTATCCTGTTTAGATGGAGACTAAATCAGGGACATGCTGCATGCCAAGTAGATGTTCTACTTACTGAGTCACAACCCCACCTGTAACTGCAGGACAACAGCAACATAAGATATTGAACTTCACTATTTCATCTCCTTTCAGTAATTTCTACAAGTTTTTGTTAGAACACAGCAGATTACCTCTGATTCAGTTAATACTTCTGAAAAAAAAATATTGTAGATCAGTAATTCTGCTGGCCAGCAACACACACTCCATTAGTTTTAGGTGTTTACCATAATACTATTGCTTTGTGCAAGTCATTAAACCTTTACCCTTCACAACAAAAAGGTTTATTTGTATTATCAGACTCTCATTCATAAGGAACATATAGGTACAATTAATTTCTTGATTGACAAGCTGTGTTTTAGCTATTGTGTAAACAAAAATTATTTCCATTTACTGATTTTCAAAACTGAACATTACTATAAAAAAGAAGAAATATGCAGGTAACAGAGGACACAACACGGGAAATGCAAGTGTGTGGATCTGTGGGACAAATGGAAATTCTGAAACTTGAGGAAACTTAAGCATGACTTGGCTTGTGAGGATGGAAAAATTATAAGTGGAAAAAGGCAACTACTCAGGGAAGGAATCCGTTAGGTTGCCACACAAATATCGAAAGAACAGAAGCTTAAACATATTAGCAATCCATCTTGGAAACACTACATGGTGGATATGACCTAGAGGTATTTAGGTTCAGAAGATCCAGTCTCAATGCAGGGAATTGGATTAGAGGACTGCAAGGTTTTCTTCCACATCCACAAAGGTCACTCACTATTAATAATAAAAGATTTTAATATTCATAAGTGATACAAATATACAAGGAGCTTATGAAAAGAATCATTCTCTCTGAAATCACTATCTCTTAGAAAATGAGAAGTTTCCACAAAGCAGGTGTCAAAATAGTTTACCTTCCTATTCCCAGTACTTGTACAGTATCATATCCTAACAAGAGACATTTTCTAAGTACAAACAATTCAAGGCAGCAAGTGTTTTAAAGTTAACATTCATGTCAGAAAGAGGGCACTAGGCCAAAATACAATGTTTTTGAGAGGAGAACAGGGAAAGTGAAAGACTAATATGCTCCTGGACTAATCCTACATAAGGCTCTTGACAAGATTTAAAAGATACACCAGATCAACACCTAACAGGCTTTTAAAAAGAGTATAAAAATATTGAAGATCAATATTTTTTCTCTTTGCAACTGTCAGAGAAAACTGAAACACACTGTTCTCAATGTATGCATTGCCAGCGTATAGTACTGTCAAAGTATCTAGACTGCAGCTTCTCAATAACCCAGACTTCAATTAGATTCCTATCGTAATTTATCCCCTTTCTACTTGGCCCTCAGGATGAAATTCTAATGGAGAAGTTCTGCTCTTATTCTGTCAATATATTACAAAACGTTAATTCAGAATGCCTCTCTCTTACAAATCATACTTGTGGAAGGATATCCTTTGCTTCCACACAGACTACATCGAAGAATTTCTTTCTACAAGCAGTTCTTAGTTGATCAGCTTTGACATAGTTACACTATATTTATTTAGTTTTACAATCGAACAATGTCTTTCAAAGAACACCTTCCTCAGAGTAAGCCCTACTGAATAGATTTAAGAGGAACTGCTGCCTAGGACACTTAGCAGAAATTTTGCATTTTATATTAATCAAGGTTTCTTGTTGACTACCTCTTGCTCAGTGTTAATTATATACTACTAGAGGAAGACAATTATCTGGGTTTTCTAGCCGAGAATTATCTGGGTTTTCTAGCCGAGAAAAAGAAAGTACACAAAGTGCTAAGACAACAGACAGCAAGAAGTGCATTTGTTGAACAAAGACAATAATAATATGTTTACAGTAAAAATAACCTTTATAATAGAATTCTCAACATGTGAAGAAGATCTGCTAGGAAGAGGCACCTTGCCACTTTCGTGTCAACAACAGTTTAATATTTGGTATGACAGAGCCTGGACACAGAATGTTCAAACTGCTCATCCCAATGACTATCAAAATGAGGATGTTGGGAAGGTGGGAATAAGGAAGAGACCCCAGTGATGAAGTAAACTGCATGGGTGGACAAGACACCACACAACTGTGAAAAATTTTTTATACGTATGCAGCTTCTCAGACCAGAAAGCTGAAACAGTGTGTGAGCAATATGTATTCATATTTGTTTTATTCACAAACATTTAGGATAGCTTTCCATTAAGAACATCAAAGCAACTTACAAATAAAACATGAAAAACAGTAACAGTTAAAAACAATATATTAGAAAAAATAAAAATAGTTAAAACCCCAAGCACGAACATGACCTTTTCTCAAACTTTCCAGTCTGCTTTGACTATGGTAAACCCTCCTTTCTCTTGCCCCTTCAGCGCACACATTTAGCAAGCTGAAGCAATGACATTCCAAAAGCATAAGTAGCCAAGATACCCTTATTGTGGACACTTGCTGCTACAGAAGCATCTGATTGGCACTCTTTACGGTCAGCAAAAGCTGCCCCCCCCTCTGTCCAAGAACACAGAATGCTGCATTAAGAGTTCTCTGCATGGTTGCCAGCTGCTCTGCTACACCACTGAATGTGGGTTCAAATAAGTTTTTAAAATGTATAAATTATTCCAAGATTAGCATCATTTCATTTTTCCAGGAAAAGTAACATACTGCAAGCTTTTTTAAAAAAAAAGAGTAGCTGTATCACCTAGCCACAGTTTTAATGTTATATTTGCTAAGAAAATGTATGAGAAAGTAATATTTTGCCCTTCAGAAGCAGGAAGGTGCCAAGAAAAAAAATGACATGAAAGTTTTACTGTTGTTATTTGATCTTACTAGCAATTGTCCATTAGAGAATGTACTATGAAAAAGTATCCATAGTATCTTAGAAGTTCCTAGCCTTCTACTACCTTGTTCAAGATATGAAAAGTCAAAAGATTCTATTAATAAAGCATTTTTCTTAAAAATCCAAAGTGGTGTGAATAATACAGAAATTAGAAACTTGTAAACTGGTATCCTGGATAGCCGGGTGAGCCTGTTCTCGTCAGATCTCAGAAGCTTAGCAGGGTCGGCGTTGGTTAGTAATTGGATGAGAGACCTCTAACAAAGACCAGAGCTGCAAAGGCAGGCAATGGCAAACCACCCCTGTTAGTCTCTTGCCATGAAAACTCCACTGGGGGTCACCATAAGTCAGCTATGACTTGAGAGCACTCTCTACCACCAAACCAATTGTAGTTCAAACTATAAATAGTACAATTAACAGTGAATTAAATATTTTGAAACTTTTGTATAAAAATAAAGGTTTTTTTTCTTTTTAAACTCAAAGAATCTATGCAGAAATACTACCCTAAGGGCACCTAGCAAAAGAGATCTGTTCCCAGTCCCATACAATAACCCTTTTCTTAGAAACCAACTTGAGTCTGCCTCACCTGTTCATTTTAGAGCCAAACTAGACGAGATGGTGTCCCCATGTCTGATACCACCATCATTTTAAAGCGATCCTGATTGAGCCTGTCATATGGTGGGATGAGGCATTCTTGTTTCCCCCATGAGCTTTTTCAAGTGCCAAAACAGCCACTTTTTTTAAATCGCCTGCATCCTGCATTAGACTTTAAAATGGAGGCGACCCCATCACATCTAGCCCTTAATCCTCAGAACAGCCAGTTTAGGAGAGTGTGGTTCTTCAAAGCAGCCAAGGTCTCAAGACATTTAGGACTTCAAAAATTAAAACCAGGGCCTTTAACTGGGTTCAGCTGGAGATACATTAGCGCATCCACTACACTGGTACAAAAAGAGGCATTCCTGAGGGCATGACAGGAATCTGTCAGCTCCTGAATCCCCACCAGCCCAGGAAATATGTCCCCACCAAAACATGAGGTACAGCCCACAGTCATCCATGCAACAGAAAAGGCCACACACACACACTGCCACAAGCCTCAGCCTAGCTCCAGATGGCAATTATGACCTCAGACAATGACACCCCTCCCCAGCAGCTCCTCCTCTACACCAATGACATTCTTTCAGGTAGTTCTACGTGCATTTGTTTTACACACACAAGAGGCTTCGGAATCTGAATATAATCTTTTCGAAAACAATGGCAGTAAGTATACAGCATTTCAGAAGCTTGTGGCCTACAACTTAGTTGGACTGCTGCGATTCAGATAGAAATTGTTTCAGCTCTATGAGGTTTATATTTAGTCCACTACATACAAATAGTAGATAAATACAGTAGTTCTACAGCTTATGGGGGCAGAACCTTTTAAAAAAAATTAAGAACACTTGGTTACCCATTTTTTTCCCATAGAATGTTACTATGAAAATGGGTCAACTTTTAAATATGAGCTTCAGCTATGTAGATTATTTATTTATTTATTTATTTAAATATGAGCTTCAGCTATGTAGATTATTTATTTAACAAAATTTATATGCAACCTTTTGGCTCATGTAAGGGCCACCAAGGTTGCTAACAAATTAAAACATACATAATAAAATCACATTTTAAAATAATTAAAACCAAACAACAACATAGCTTTAAAAGTTAAACCAATGCTAAAAACATACAAATGGTAGGCCACGTAAAACAACAATTAAAACATTTAAAATAATTAAAACATTGGGTACGAAGGAGGGATCAGTAAAGAAACATAAAACCGAACAAAAAAGTCTTCACCAGCTGGTGGAAAATGGCAACAGATCAAGCTCCATGGGAAGAGAGTTCCAGGGTTTTAGTGCCATGACCCAGAAGGCCATCCACATAATCTCAGGAAGCAGGGACGCCAAAAGCAAGGCCTTCAAAGATGGTGGAGGTGTCTAGCTAGGTTCACAAGGGAGTAAGCCGTCCTTCACATACGCTGGTCCCAAACCGTAGAAGCGTAACGCATCTGACTACCATTTTAAATCAATCACCATCTTAGAAGTCTGCAAAAGAAACCTGCAGATGCTACTAGAATCATTCATGTTTCATTTAAAGAATTTTCACATAAAAACTATTTCCAAACTACCTTAGCCCAAGGACATTCACTTAAACACACAAAAGGAATTAGCATGGAATGTGTTGCGCAAATGCATAGTAGGCAGGAAGCTAATTTCCCTTCAAAAACTAGCAGCAACTGAGATATGCTTGCAACCCAATTAATTTTAGTATAAGACACGTCATAAAATTGTGTTACAGTAGCTCTTGCGATTGGGCTGCTTCCAGTCCAATTTCTTAACACTTTGATACAGAATATCACACAGTTTTCTACATATATTCTCAGAATAATAGAGTGTTACATTTTGTGATTATTAGCTGAACAGCATTGAAGGAACTGATAGGACAAGCTGAAATCCCCTCACATTGCTACTCTTAATGCAAGAGATTCACTTTACTATAGCACTGAATTGCATCAGCTTTGTAACGGTTACATTTTCAGCAATAGGGACTATTTCTTTTCTTTTCAGTGGATGTTGATAAGTTATCCTTATTTGGACTCCAGAAAACAGACTTTCATACATGAGTTCTCTGACTTGTTTATAAAACAACTGGGGTATTCTGGTCAACTAATATTTCAATATGTTCATTTATTAAAATTTTAAAATGTGTTAGTTTATTACAATAAGGAGCCCAGTGGCGAAGAGTGATAAGCTGCAGTACTGCAGTCCCAGCTGAGCTCATGACCTGAGTTCGATCCTGGCGGAAGCTGGGTTCAAGTAGCTGGTTCAAGGTTGACTCAGCCTTCCATTCTTCCAAGGTCAGTAAAATGAGTACCCAGTTTCCTGGGGGGTAAAGTGTAGATGACTGGGGAAGGCAATGACAAACCACCCCATAACAAAATGTCTGCCAAGAAAACGTCATGATGCAACGTCCCCCCATGGGTCAGTAATGACTCAGTGCTTGCACAAAGGTGCTTGCACCTTTATCTTTTACCTTCGTTTATTACACTATCTAATGGCAACTGATAGTACCCAGTCTGCAAGTCTATTTCAATAACTACTTGGAAGTTGACTCCAGAAAATTATTTTCATGCCGAAGATGAAACTAAAAAAACAGAAGAGTTGCATTAGGTAATAAAGGGAAAGAACACTGAACAGGGTTATTGGCACTCAATGGAAGTAATATGCTTGACAGGGGAAGTACTGTCATTTTCCAAGTGCAAAGAAAAGCTAATTTTCCCTTCTACTAAAAATATAAATGCTGTCACTATCCCCAAAAGAAGAACAAGAAAAGCAGTATCAGTACAATGAACTGAATTGTTATTTCAAAACTCTACATATGGCAGTATCTTAATTTAAGGGGCACGTAACAGTATTTAATCACACAATCGCTTCTACAGAATGTAACTAGAATGTAAGCAAAAGGAACTATTCCCTCAGTCATACTGTAAAGCTTCTCATCCTCCAGACAGTTATGGGAATGAATTTCTATACAAGTCAAAACAAATACTGGCTTTGCACTCAGTTGTACTTGAGTTGCAGAGTCTTTATAACACACTGGAATAAAACATATATAGAATAAAAGTTATGCTCTGTAAACAATTTGTATAACAGAACCAGAGAAATGAGGCCATATTACAAATATTTGTTGAGCATTTTATCTGTGTACCTCTGAGCTAGTTTAATAAAAGAACCTATGTATTAAGCTGGCAGAGTGTACACACAAAACAAAATAATCACAGACTTGGCTGGTCACCACATTTCCAGATTCAATGATAGAAAGCATTTCTATTATATAATATGTAAGACATTCCTAAGAAACAGAATAATTCTATCTATTTACAAAAAATATGAATGTGCCAAAAAAGAACTGTGCCAAAAGTTTGATGTTCAACAAAATATTTTATGTAACCTGTACCTCAATATCATTTTTTTCTACTTTAATGAAAAATAACATTGTACTTACCAAAAAAACATTCTCTTTCTTCAAAGCAAAACCTGGTCACTAACCAACCATTCCAAACATTCCAGATTCAAAAGGGTAGCAACATTTTGTACCTGTACATGCAGAGAACTGGAATATTCAGCATGATTGCTCTTCTTCTCTTCTTCTAATACTGCTGCAAAATACTGCTCATACCAAATTATAGAAGTAAATATTTTAGCCCGAGTAGTCTGGGCAGAATTCTTGCAACATCCCTGTTCTAGTAGCTGTCATATTCCTCCTCTTGTTACTAGAGCTTGACCTTACAGATTCTTTTTTTATTTTTACAGGAGGCGGGCATCATATAGGGTTGCCAGGTCTCCCTAGCAACCAGCTGGAGGGGAGTCCCAGTACTTAATGGAGTCCCTCTTCTTTACACAAGCATGCTCCCAGCTGAGGTGTTACCAAGTAACTTCCAGAAGTGATATTATCGTAGTGGCTGCAAGACTGCTTCCACACTTCGAACGGGCTCTTTGGTGCCAAAATCAGCCCTGCACGAAGTACTGGAGCACTCCCGTGGCCAGAACAATTACATCACTTCTGGAAGTGACATCATCGCACCCAGCTGGGACAGCATACACACGTTTCCCAGATTGCCTGCACATAGCAGGTGATTGCCAGATGGCTTGCCACCTCCCGCTGATCACCAGTGATCAGTGGGCACAGGGCAAACTGCCAGGAGTTTGCCCACCCCTGGAGGACACCTGGAGACCTTAGCATCATAGCATGCATGCATGCAACAATTTCATCCGTTATTTCTTTTAGTAAAATCAGCGTTTTATATTGATGTTCTCTATCCCAACTTTTTCAAACTATACCATATTAATGTGCTTGTTTATATTAGCTATAATTGGACAAACACCATTTCATCCATTTTTATTTATTTTTTTTAAAATTATAACTTAAGGAGGAAAAAGTTATTATGTATGAATTTATCTTATGTATGAATTTATTCCAAGTCATAGGTGTGGATTATAGTCTATGGGCCAGGAGCCAAAAAATTGGCATACTGGTATCAGGTAAGATGGTAAAACTTCTTTATGGTGACAAAACTTCTTTATGGTGTTCTGAAATGTGTGTGTCTATGTATTATGTTTTGAAGTGATAAGCCATTCTGAGCTTGAGCTTTTTACAATGTCATCAAGATGGCTTGTTATAGATGATAGTTTGACAGAACAGTCAGCGTGTGAGTGTAATTGCGAGCGGGGGAAAGTATCTTTCTTCCTTAAACAAGTACATAGGCATGATAGTTGCACAGTTTCGATAACTGTATTGGTTTCAGAATAGTTCTTAAGCCTGGTAGGCCTGGTATTTACAAACTCAGTCACACAGTAATTTTCCACACAGGACTTTACTTACGGAATAAACTTCACACAGACATAGGCTGATTCCACACACGTTGGATAATGCACTTTCAAAGCACTTTATCAATCGTTTTTGTTCCGCACACAAAAAAATCCATTCCAAATGATCTATAAGGAGGATTGGAAGTGCATTATCCAACGTGTGCAGAATCACCAATAGATTCACTTAGCCCTTTCCACACAGCTTGCCTAACTTAGATAGATTACATGCTAAGTCAGATACACACACACTGACACAGGTTCATGCAAATTCTGCCTGACTTAGATAAGGATTTGGCAGTCAGGCTTCCACACAGTTTGCCTGATTTAGCCAGAATCAAATCCCTTTCAGGTTTCCACAGTTTTGACTTACTCAACTAAAACACACAGACTCTCTCAGGCTCCACACAAGTTTGCCTGTTTCGACCAGAACTGCAGTTCTTTCTGTAGGCTCTAGTATATCTTAGGAATGATCTTGAGTATGATTAAGGAGTGAATGAAGAGAGTTTATTCAGGAAATACAACTTTGACAGAAAGCAGAGAAAAAGAATAGGTAATAGCTACCTTACTAAACTGGAAGAGAGGGACTTCTGGGAAGAAGCAGGAAGTAGCCTAAGAATACCAATCTGGAGACATACAAGAAGGACAGAAGAGAGGAGAAAAGAAAGAAAAGGCGGCCCAGGTAGACCCATCCCAGCGATGGGAAAACCTGGTGTCATGGCACCAAGCCTTCTCACTGCCGAGGAGCCTGCCATCTACCACCGAGGAGCCCACCGCCAAGGAGACTGCTGTGGCAGGCCTGCGCGGCCTAGCAGCCCGCTGTGGTACAGGGCTGCCTGGCCCGGCGGCCTTCTGCGACACGGGGTTGCCCAGCCCACTGCAGTGCAGGGCTGCCCTGCCCACTGTGGCAGACCATTACAGCCCAGCCCGGCAGTCTGCTGTGGCACAGGGCAGCCTGCCCGACGGCCCACTGAGGCATGGGGGTGTCCAGCCCAGCAGCCTGTTGCTGCGCAGCCCAACTCATTGCAGCATGGCGGTGCACTGTAATGTGGGGTGCCCTACCCTCTGCGGTGCAGACCGGCAGTGCGCTGCAACCCCGGGCTGCCCAGACCATTACAGCACCAGCCAGCTTGGATGAGCCCATTGCAGTGCTCAGCGGAGGAGTGGCAGAGAATCTCACCCACTGCTCAGCTGGGCAGGAAGAAGGCTGAGCAGCGGACACTCTGCCACCGCCCCCCTTGCCCACAGATCAGCTGGCCTGTGGGCAAGAGGGGCGGCAGTGGAACTCCTGCCCATCTGCCACTCAGCTGGGCAGGGAGAAGGCTTTCTTCCTGCCCAGCTGAGTGGCAGGTGGTGCGCCGCCACTCAGCTCTGCTGCCACCCCCCTTGCCTGCAGATCAGCTGGCCTGCAAATGAGAGGCATGGCAGCAGAGCTCCCACCCACCCACTGCTCATCTGGGTAGGGAGAAGTGTTTCTCCTGACCAGCTGATCCACGAGCGAGGGAGGTGGCGGTGGAGCACCCAGCTGATCTGCGGCCCATCCCAGCAGCCCGCTGCAGCACAAGGCAGCCTGGCCGGCAGCCTGCTGAGTTGGGAAGGCCAGGCAAGCTGACCCTCGCCATTTTCTAGGGCACGGTTTTTAAAAACAGGCTCTATTACTAGTAAATAAATAAAATAAAAATATTCTAGGATAGTATTCAATAGATTTTACCTCTTTTCCCTTTGAAATAGAGATTTTTGTACCGATTTATTTTCAAAATAGGCAGCTTGTTCCAAGAAACTGAAATAAATAACAGTCTACCCCTCCCATTTTCCTTTCCAGTTAGTTACCAGTTTACAAATGACTCCCCACACACACATCAAAATATTGCTACCCTTTTTCTTGGAGTTTAAATAGAATTCAAGGTGATTAAATCTGCATGCCAGTTTGGCAGAAAAGCAGAGTAGAAATGTTAGAAATAAGTCAAATAAATAGGAGTGCACCAGCAGCACACACAGCCCAGTAAAACCGAATTCTTCTCTTATACATATTCAGTTCCATCTGAAAAGTAATGTTTGTACAATCAGTGCACTTTGCATGTTCTTTTCTCTACCAGGATCTTTGGAGAAAGAAAAGCATATCCAGTACAAATAACCTCTAGACTTTCCTGCCCAGGTGTCTGATCATTTGCATACTACAAAAAGAAAACAATCATACAACAGTACCACCTTTGCCTATTTCCCTTTTTGAAATATGATCAGAGAACTGTAACATCTGAAGTGGCCACAGCTCATTCAGTTCAATGAAGAATTCTTTTACATTTGCCAAGCAGTACATTTCCTGCTCTTTGGAGTTTTCAATAAAGATGCTCCTCTTACTCATTTACTGCTTAACTCATTCTTTTCTACATTTCTACCACTATCATCTGTCAGCACTTAAACAACACATTTGTCCTTTGCAAAGAACTGCAGTAATCCAGGTTGGTGCTAATTCTGAGCTCTTCATTGCATACAAGCTATAGTTGCCTAAATATTTCTATGGATATTCTGATTGAGGAGTCAAATCCAAAATCCTAATCAAATCAACTATCACTTTGAACTGCAAGCTGCTTTAAAGGAACTTCAGAAGATTGTATGTATGCAGATGCATACTAGAATTGCATCTGAGTGAAAAGCACATTAACTAGTCAAACAGCAACACCGAAAAAATTGTCCATTGCCTTTTTATCAGGCCTTATATACCATCATGGAGAGTAGGATGAACACTACTCACGAGAAGACCTGTGAAGATGGAACAATAGATAAACCAATACAACCAATCTGAAAAATGAATGACATTGCCCACATTATGCACTAGTTCTCCAAAACAGAAAATAAACTTTATTATTGCAGATTCACTACAATAGGTTAAGGTAAAAGCTATCCTTTTGAATCAATTTTGATTGCAAAGCAATGACTGAAAAGAAAAATGCTGGATTAACCCAAAGGAAAATGAAGCAGCTTTTACTCTTGCTGGCAAGTAGAGGATCAAGTGCTGACCATCTCCAGCTACATCCGCTCTGCGCCTACAATAGTCTTCTACAGATAGACCAGTTACAGGCTGATATAACAGAAACATAAACCATGTGGTGTTTTCAGCTCAACTGGTATTGAGTAATCAGAAGACATTCACATTTCTAATTTTTCAGTCCATCAGCCCACAAACTACATGTTAAATAGATTTTATACCCATTCACTTTGACCTGTACTCTTGTTGCACAAACTGCCCCTCTGTATCCCACACAATCCAGGAACAGAGGCCGGAGACAAGCAAGGGTGTTGATCCAAAGTTTAAATTTACTGCAATAAAGGGAACACAGTACAAAGTAGGCTCCTAGGTGTTCCGTCTAAATGGCAGCTGCACAGCCCTTTTATACTACATTGTAAGCAGCAAAGTGTCATATTACATCTCTACTGGTTACATCTCTACGGCTGTCCTGTCATTAGCTGATTGGCTGCTTCTTACTTCCCATTCTCTGATCTCGCGACACTTCTAGAAGCATTGTCTAGCCTATGATACCTCTACAATACGTTTGCCCTTATATGGTTTGCAAACTGTTGCTCAAGCACTATGCGGCTATGTGTGAGTAGTCACATACACTCTAGCACCCGCCTCCCTCTTATCTCATTACCCTTGGAATGTCTTTATTCCTTGATCCTCACTTGCAAAAAAAATTTAAAAGTTTGTATAATTTCTTAAACCATGCCCTTGGACAAACCAGCCAAAGCATTACTTACTTCACCTTAGGCCTTCCTCTGTGTCCTTAGAGCAAGGCAGATCCCAATGAAAGACCTGAGCTTTACAGATATGGCACCTCATCTGTGGAAGAGCCTTCCAGTGGCCTGGAGTTGTGTGCATTATAGCACCAGAACTTTTAATGTCACAAAGAATTTTAACCTGAAGCTTGTGTAACTTTTCCCTATCTACAGATGACTAAACTCAGATAACCGTTCTAGGTGCATTTCTGCTGATACATCTTAACTAAGTTTTTGCTGAGTTTCATACTGCTATTATGCTGATTTTTGGAAGATTATGTGCTGTTGTAAATTGTTTTTTGTGTGAATGTTTTATTATTGTTTTACTTAATTGTATTTTTAATTACATTTAATGTTTTGGAAATTGCTGAGTGTTATTAATCAGAGTGTTACTTTTTTAGATAAATAAACGAGAATAAATTGTTACCAGGAAAAATACGGTAAACTATCTTTATATATAGATTTAATCCAATTATTTGCAAGGAAAAAAGGACATTTATTGTAGCAGTCTTAGTCACAAATCACAATTTTAGCACCCAAGTATTTTCTCTCATCCTCACAAATATGTTAATTGCATATTTAAAGTTTTTTCAAAGCAAAGTTCTGAGACTTTAAGCAATCTTCAGCCAACATAACACATAGTTACAAATATCTCACTGTTCATACCATCTTTCTCAGAAACCAGATGCAAAAGATTGTTAGACAATATTTTCCCGTGGCTCAGTTTTCTCTGCCACTCTAGTCCTGTCAGAAGAAACATGTGTTCCATGTGTTAAATGGAAAAGCCTCTCAACAAAGAACATAGATTTTCAAAAAGAGTCCAGTAGCACCTTTAAGACTAACCAATTTTATTGTAGCATAAGCTTTCAAGAATCAAGTTCTCTTCGTCAGATGCATGGTACAGATGCATCTGAAGAAGAGAACTTGATTCTCGAAAGCTTATGCTACAATAAAATTGGTTAGTCTTAAAGGTGCTACTGGACTCTTTTTGATTTTGCTACCACAGACTAACATGGCTAACTCATCTGCATCTATGACCATAGGTTTTCAGTAAGTCAACCATTAGAACAAATTTGCATTAAAATGACCATGCACTGAAATGTACATCACTGTAGTTAATTTTTAATCGTAATCATTTTTTCGTGGACTTTTCCACCAATAAACAGTCAATAAACATAGAGAATGATTTATCAGATTGCAATGCAACACACCATGAATTTTTTAAGTACAACATACATTGCAACCATGAAAAGTTACAGAACACTATTTGCTGTACATAGTGCATTCATGATTGCCCTGAATGTTGTTAATCAGAATGCTCTATTTTAAATAAATGAGAATAAATTATATCCAGGAAAAAATACAATTTTACTTCATATTTTTTAAAAATGTAACCCTATAATGTCCATTTGTTTACATTTTCCTTTACTTCATTTTATGTATTCTTTTCGTATTCCAGTAGATCAGTCTTACCTACTCAGAGCTTTGCATGCCACTTGTGGATCTCCTGAGCACTGTTCTTCTGAGTAATGTGGCACCTGCCCTATGTTTCAGAAAACCGAGCAAAGCTCTTGCCTGGTGGAGGCTTGTGATCGGCAGGTGGTTTTCACCCTGAAACAGCTGCTGCTGAGAGTCCCTCTACACAAAACTTCTAACACGTGTTCTTCACATGTCAGAGACACGTCATTTTATTTATTTATGTAATTTATAGTCCAGCTTTCTCACTGAGACTCAAGGCGAATTACATAGTATGAGATTAGTACAGTCAGTACCAAGAACATTTCCATAAACAATGCCAAAGTGTAAACAGATTTTCCATTGTTTGCGGAAAGGCAGGAGAGTGGGGGCTCTCTTGACCTCCTCAGGCAGGCCATTCCACAGAGTCGGGGCCACCACAGAGAAAGCCCATGAACAGGCTGCTGTAGATTTTGCCAATGTGCAAGGAGGCACCTGCAGGAGACCCTGTTAGGAAGAGCAAAGCTGCCATGGAGGAGCACAGAGAGGGAGGCAGCCCTATAGGTATGCTGGACCAAGGCTGGGAAGAGCTTTGCAACTGATAACCAATATCTTGAACTGAGCATGGTAACTAATGGGTAGCCAATGGAGTCACTGCAGGATGCAAGTGATGTTCATGCTTCTGATAAGAAGTTGAGCCGCAGTGTTTTGCACTGATTGGAGTCTCCTAGTTAGTTTAGATGGGAGAACTATGTATACTGCATTACAGGGGTCATTTCGTAGAAAAAGAGCTGGAGGAACTCATTCGCATAACTCATTAGCATATACCACGCCTCTTGCCATCACCAGAAGTGTGTCATTAGTGTAACTGATTTGCATATGCCACACCTCCTGACATCACCTATTCTGGCTGTTTTGGACCCAATCCTGGCCATTCAGGGCCAAAATTGGACCCCAAATGGCAAAAAGGGCTGAAAAGGGGCCCAAAATGGTCAGGATCGGGCCACTGATGAGCGAGAGATTGATCCACCACCCATCAGAGGCCTAATCCAGGCCGAAACAGGCCCAAAATGGCTGAGAGTCAGATGGGCGCAGCCACCTGACATGTGACCTCTTTGGGGAACTGCTGGAACTGTGTTCCTGTGGGTTCCCCCTCGAAATGAGCCCTGGCACATTACAATAGTCAAGTCCTGATGTTACCATAGCATGGATCCAGGTGGCCAGGTAAAGGTAAGGAGCCATTTTCCAGGCTACAGAGAGGTTGGAGAAAGCATTCTTTGTGGCTGCCTCAACTTGTTTTTCTAGTAATAGCACTGGATCCAGTATAATCCTTAATCCAATATAATTCCGAATCTGCAAGGGTCTGACGAACCCCATCGAATGTGAGGAGTACAATGTCCTTCAGGATCTCTGCCTTCCCAACAAGCATTACTTCCATCTTGTCTGGGTTCAATTTCAATTTGTTTTCAGCCATTTCACCACAGCTGTCAGGCAGCAATCCAAGATTTCTACTGTATCTTGTGGGGACCTGGATAGCAAGATATAGAGCTGGGTGTCATCTGCATATTGATGGCATCCAACTTCATAGGTGCGAACAAGTTCTCCTAAGGTTGAATAACATGAGAGATAAGATTGCGCCCTGTGGAACCCCGCAAAATGTTAGCTGAGAAGCATGGTTTTAAATGATAGAGCTGGCAGAGATCGTTCCAGAGAGGATGTATTCTCTCACAGCTCTCTATCGCCTCTGGAGTGCCAGGATGACTCCCCTTTCAAAGCCTTTGCTCTGCCGAGGCTCGGTTAATTCAAAGTTTTAAGCAGCGAGGGTAGCAGAGCAAAGGCTCCAGAAAGGGAGACAGTCCATCACGCTGGAGTCGGTGGAGGGCTGTAAAAGAATCCTTCCCCTCCTAAGCAATCTCCGATGGCTCTGTATTTTAAAACTACGCTTCCAAGCTACCACTGTGTCTCCCAGCACTTGATGAACGCACGCTCAAGCGTCTCATGTAGAGAGAGAGGACATTGAGAGTAGGGGTAAACTGTGAACCTCCCTAATGCATAGGCCTCACGCCAAGAATGGAAATAAAAAGCGGCTCTTTGGGTTGACTGCAATTGCAAATGTCTCTCTCTATAAGAGAGACTCCGTATTTAAGGTTTGATAACATTAGATGTGGGAAGTTTTACAGACAATTACATTGTCATTCCTTGATAGCTGGCCCAGAGAACACTACCCACCTGGTTGCCTACAGCTTCATACCTTTTACATACTACAGTATTGCTGTGGATTTTAACTTTAAACCATGGTTAAGGACGCAGTAGGCCCGAAAGTTTGATTTTAGCTTTTTGTGTAAATGTGCAAACATTTTTTTCTGTTCCAGCTAACTTACAGATTTCAGCCTTCAGAATAACAACGTAAGAATCAATGGCTTTATGCCCAAAGTAGATCCTACAACAAATGAAATAAAGTTTGCAACAACTATTCTTTGAATAGTTCAGAGTTGCCTAACATCATTTCTTTAAACAAAACAAATTTGATTGTTTAAGAAAGTAATGTCAAGCTCACACTATTGTGTTTATATAAAACAGGCTCACCCTAATATAAAATCTAGGCTACAGTGATACTCTTATCGTTTCTGAAAAAGTTTGGTAAGAAAGTTAGAATGGAAGATTTGTATACACTTACCATGAAACTTCCTTTCTCAGTGGTGTGGGAGTGGGTCAGTCTTGACTGACGGGAAGTAGCTCCTCATTTGCAGGGTCGGTTGAATCATGCGATCCCCTGTGGGAGGGCTTTTCCCTGGTGTACCAATTGTTTTTCCAAGCCCTCTGGACTCTGCTGCTTTGCTCCGTCCTCTCACGCCTTCCTTCACTCTGTTAATGAAACTTTAACACTAACACAACACTAAATTGCCAAACCCATAACTCAAAACATTAACAAACCTGGGTGGGCTTAGACTGATCCACTCCCACACCACCTAGAAAGGAAGTTTCACGGTAAGTATATACAAATCTTCCATTCTCCAGTGGTATGGGAGTGGGTGAGTCTTGACTGACGGGATATACATCTAGCAGTACACCCCTAGGGCGGGCAGATTAGTTCACAGAGCGTGCTGGAGCACCCTCCTACCAAACGCTGCCTCTGCTGAAGCTAACTTGTCCACTTTGTAATGCCTTGTGAAAGTATGCACAGACTTCCACGTAGCTGCCTTACAGCTGTCTAGCTCTATAAATTAGAGAAATACAATCCCTAATCCATCTACTCAGGGTGGAAGAAGACACCTTCTCCCCCAAAGATCCCTTTCTGAAGGAAACGAACATATGCTCAGTCTTGCGAAAGGGTTCAGTTCTGTCTAGGTAATAACTTAGTGCCCGTCTCACGTCTAACTTATGCCATTCCTTCTCCCTGTCGTGTTTGGGATTAGAACAGAAGGATGGTAAAACAATATCCTCACCCCTATGGAAAGCGGGATTCACCTTAGGGATGAAAGTAGGATCGGGCCTGAGCACCACTCTGTCATTATGAAAGATACAGAGTTCATTATTCACTGACAATGCCCTAATCTCTGAGACCCTCCTAGCCGAGGTGACTCCCACTAGGAATAATGTCTTAAGTGTCAACTCTTTAAGAGGACAAGATGCCATGGGTTCAAAGAGCTCCCTGGTGAGGGCCTTCAAAACGACATTCAAATTCCACACAGGGAACCTATGGACCTGCGGCGGATTAATGAGGATGGTACCCCTCAAAAACCTTCGGATATGTGGGTGTCTGGTGAGAGACGTTCCCTCCTTTGACCCCCTAACAGCCGCAATGGCCGCAGTTTGTCTTTTGAGTGTGCTGGTACTAAGTCCTTTACTCAGTCCCTCCTGAAGGAATAATAGTATGTCTATTACTGGTGCGGTCAGTGGTTCACAGTTTCTCTTACTGCACCAACTATTAAAGGTCTGCCACGTCTTATTGTAACTACTATTTGTGGACCTCTTCCTGGAAGCCAGCATAGTAGCTATGACACTAATCCTAATCCTAATCCTAATTTAGCGAGCTGTTCATGTTCAATCTCCAGGCTGCTAACTTCAGTGACCCCAGGTCCGGATGAAACATCTTCCCTTGGGACAGTAGATCTACTTGGTGTGGTAGTCTCCATGGCTCTGCAATCGAAAGCCGTTTCAATTCTTGGAACCACTGTCTCCGAGGCCAAAAAGGAGCGATCATTATTACTTCCGCTCATTGTTCCGCTCTGTCTAGGATCTTCAATGGAGGAAAAGCATAAAGAAGAACTGCCGGCCAGTCTTCGTTTAGTGCGTCCACGCCGAACACCCCTTGTTCCCGACTTCTGGAGAAGAACCTCTGTAACTGAGCATTCTGAGCCGTGGCGAAGAGACCCACTTCCGGTTTCCCGTACTTCTGACATACCCAACTGAAGACCTTCCAGTACAGCATCCATTCTGCCTGGTCTACTTGGTTCCTGCTCAGCCAGTCTGCAACCTTGTTCTGTACACCTGCCACGTGTAGCGCCTTGATCGATTTCAGGTTCTGTTCTGCCCACAGCATGATTTCCTCCGCTTCCATGTTCAACTTCCTGTACTTACTTCCTCCCTGTCTGTTCACATATGCCTTTGCTGTTGTGTTGTCTGTCTGTATTAGTACATGTTGACCCAACAGCATATCCTGAAGTTTCCAGAGCCCCATCTTGATGGTCCTCAATTCTAGCCAGTTTATGCTGCTTTCTCTTTCCGTAGATGACCATACGCCTTGGACCATGTTGCCCTTTGCGTGTGCTCCCCAGCCTGTCAGGCTCGTGTCTGTGGTCATCACAATCCATTGAGGTTCCCTGAGGGGAAAACCTTCCTGGAACCTGTACGGTGTTGTCCACCATTTCAGTTCTTCCTTCAGAGACACCGGCATCTTTATGAGGTGATGTTCCTTGTGTGCTATGAACCTCTGAAAAGGTCTCAGGAACTTTTGCAGTGCACGGGAATGGAATCTGGACCATGTCAGGGAGTCCTGACAGGATACCATCATCCCCAGAAGTTTTGCCAACTGCCTGACCTCCACCTCTGTCTCCCTCTGAACGAAATTCACTAGGGAAATTATCTTGAGTTGTCTCTCTTCCGAGATGAAGGCTTTGTCCTTTATAGTATCCAGAGTCACTCCCAGGTGTGATATTCTTGGTGTAGGGGAGAGAGTGCTCTTCTTTGTGTTGATCACGAATCCATGGCCCTCTAGGCACGATATGGTCGTCTGAATGGCCTTCTCCCCTTGAGTCTGGGAGGGGGCCTATATAAGAATGTCATCCAGATATGGAAACAGGGAGACCCCCTGCAGTCTGAGAGTAGCTATCAGGGTCACTAACATCTTTGTGAACACCCTGGGGGAGGCCTTGAGGCCAAAAGGGAGAGCCTTGTATTGATAATGTTCTCCATTGTACGCAAAGCGGAGGTATCTTCTGTGATTCTCCCTGATTGGAATATGCAGATAGGCCTCGGATAGATCTATGGAGGCCAGGAAGTCCGCCTTCTGTATGGCCCCCAAAATGGATCTCAAAGTCTCCATCTTGAACTTGCGTGAGACAATGAATTGATTCAGCCAGCGCAGATCCAATATGGCTCGGGCATCCCCGTTCTTCTTTGGAACAATGAAGAACACTGAATACACTCCCTTTGTCCAGCAAGGTGTAGGAACAGGTTCTATTGCCTTGATAGCTAGAAGGTGTAGGATCGCCTCCTGAACCTGCAGATGTTTCATCTCCCTGGAGTTTCGTTGTATGCAAACTACACGATTCGGGGTCTCGTCTGAAATTTGAGTGAGTAGCCCTTGGATACTATCTCTAGCACCCATCTGTCTGTCACCGTTCTTTGCCACTGCTCTGAGAATTCCTGAAGTCGGCTCCCGATTTGCATGGTTGTCGTCTGAGGATAGTCATGTTTGATGGGCCTTCTTCTGGCCCTTAGTCTGTTGACCCGTCTTTCGAAAGGCAAAAGACCTGCTATCACTCCTGGGTCTTGGCTGCCACCTGCTCTTGTAAGGTCTAGGTGCACTCTGCCTGCTGGGACGCTTGGAATCATGAAAGGAATGTCTTTCCTTCCCTCTTGTATCTCTCTTCTTTGATGGGAGAACGCTCTTCTTTTCCGTATCCTCCACCAGATACCTGTCCAAGGCTTCTCCAAATAATCTAGCCCCTGTGAAGGGTATCGCTGCTACCTTGCTCCAGGCCTGAGGGTCCACGTCCCAGTTTCTCAGCCAAGTATTCCTTCTTGCTGCGACGTTGAATCCCATTGCCCGAGATGACATCTGGAATGAATCAAGAGTAGCGTGTGCTGCGAAGGCCAACGCCAATGCAATCTTCTTTACCTCATTCTTGATTTCCTTTGGTACTTCTCTGCCCGCTGTCGCCAGCTTGGAAGCCCAAGTGAACGCTGCTCTTGCGAAAAGGGACCCGGTGGCTGAGTCTCTAAGAGAGGCGGCCGAAGCCTCGAAGTTCCTGCGAAGTGACTGCTCGATTTTCTTGTCCAAAGTGTCCTTGGGCAGCCCCTCTGAGTCCATAGGTAGTACAGATGTAGTGGCTAGGCTAGTAACCGGGTAATCAACTATCGGCAGTTTGATCTTTCTTGTAGCCTCTGGAGTTAAGGGAGTAAAACTTGTTAAACGCAGATTGAACCACCTTAGGCCTGGCTGGGTTCTCCCATTCTGCCTTCAAAATGCTATGGAAAATTGCTGGCAGAGGTACTCCAGTCTGGGTACTTCCCACTTTAGGAAGCACTCTCTCCAAACCTTGTGGAAAGGCAGGGTCTGCTTCCTCTTTCCCCAAGTCCACCTGGGCTAGTTCTAGAGTCCTCAGAACCTTGGGGAGTAGTTTGGAATAAACTTCCTGAGGGAAAAGTCTGGTCTGAATTACTTCTCCTGTTCCCTCCTGTTCTTCCAAAAGTTCCCCCTCTTCGCTCTCAGAGTGCTCCCTTGAGCCCTCTGAGTCTGACTGGGACTCTTCCGACAAGCTGAAGTCATCTACAAAATACCTCTCCTGTTTCCTCTTTTTTGAAGAATGAGGAGTGTGAGGGGGCAAGGATCTCATTCTCTTCTTTGGTCTCGTGTTAGACCTACTCTTTCCAGAAGTGTCTTGGGTCTTGATAGAATCCATCACTTCCTTGAAACCTTTTCTCATGTCTGTCCTAATCCAGGCCAGCAGGTTGTCTTTGGCCTCTGGGCCTGAGAGGTCTAGCTGGCTACCCTCCTGGCCATGACTACTAAGGCCTTGCGAAGGGGGAGTGGAGGGGGGAGAACTGGAAAGGTCTACGCCCTCAGCCCTCCCGGTCGCCATTTTAGGGCCTTCTGCCTCCGCCTGGGCTGCCATTCCCACCAAATTACTTTCCCTTCCAAACAGGAGTAAATGGGGAGAGGGAGAGACAAAGGACAGGGTTGAGAAAAAACAGGAGAGAAAAAAGGAGGCCAGTGAGCTTAATTAAGATCATGTACAGCCTTTCCCAACCGTCTGCCCTGATTGCTCCTACTCTCGAGCAAAGGACCCATTCCCTTCCAAGCCCAGCGCCCTAAAGGGACACTTACCGGGCCTGTGGAGGGGAGACTAGGTCTGTCGCTGCCACCGCAAGTGCGTGTGTGCTTGTGCGATTTTGTGTCGACTGCACTCCCGCGGCGCTCTGCTCCCGTCGCTTGCGTCTGCTTGCCCTCTCCCCACTTGCCAGGGCTCAGCCTCGCCATCGCGTTGCCCCCCGTCAAGGGATTCAGCTGGGATTACTGTTGCCGCTGCAACAAACTGGCGTAAGGCTAGTATCCCCCACGCTGCTCTCTGCTGCGGGGATAAGCGGCTGGCTCCGTGCCTCCAGGCATCGCGTTCAGCGTCTGAGGGGAAGGGGGGGAGTGCGGGGGGGAGTGACAAGCCCTTCCTTTTCCCCTTTGTACTCCTTCCCTGTCTTCCTTGCAGTCTCCGAAGTTCTTCTTACTTCCAAGTCTTCCTTTTTGTCCTTCCTTATTTCTTTATTTTATTTTTGGAATCGTTGCTCAAGAGCACAGTGATTCGACTCCCTGCCAGAGCAGGGCTGGTAAAAAACTGGTGCGCCAGGGAAGAGCCCTCCCACAGTGGATCGCATGATTTGACCGACCCTGCAAATAGAGGAGGAGCTACTTCCCATCAGTCAAGACTGACCCACTCCCATACCACTGGAGAAATTGCATTTAATTTTTAAATACCCTGACCTGGATGGCCCAGGTGGCCCAATTTCATAAAATCTTGGAAGCTAAGCAAGGAAAGCCCTGGTCAGTATTTGAATGGAAGACTCTCAACGAAGGTCAGGGTTACTAAGCATGGGCAAGCAACGGCAAACCACCTCTAAACAGCTCTTACCTCGAAAACCCTATGATTGGATGGTGCACACACACAGGTAGCAGAAGAGATTACATGTATACTTTTTTATTTATAATCTCATTTACATATGCTAGTGTTTTCTGTATAATTGAGACTCTGGATTATTTAATCTGTTCAAGGGTAACTAGATTGATTTTAAATAAAGCTCTTAAAAGACACCATTCAGTAAGTATTGGTTAAGATACAAGTTTTTCACCAAAACCAGGAATAATTCTAACTTCTCTTCCATCATAAGGCTGGTACCTGAATAGAATGATCCCACCAGTTGCCAGACACATCCTGGCAATCCTATCTGCATCTGAGTACACAACCAACAAACCCTGAGGTTGTGCACTAGCAAGGGAAACATTGGTGGTGGTGGGCAAGCAGTCTTTCAGAATCTACTGTTTCCCAAACAGTAAAACAAATCTGGAATTCTTGGTGATAAGTCTGGATTCGGGTTCCCAGGATTCCCCGCTATTTGATAAACCTAAAGGTTGCTCCCCAGAGCCCTCATTTCATGTTGGCCCTTTCTTTAGAGTAAGTTTCCATCCAATTAGAGTTTCAAAAACCACAATCTTGATTTCGATGGCAGTAAAAGCCAGTGCTCTAACCACAGCCTTGCTACATACACGCTTGGATTTCTACACACAGATTTCCTGCATTTCTGATTGAAACCAAGAATAACTTGTTACTAGGTGACTCAAATTAAACAGAAGGAGCAGGAGGTATTTCTAATCAATAAGCAATTATGCTCACTTTAAAATAAACAAATTGGAATGGAGCATGATCATGGGTACATGCTTACAGTTGAACCACAGTTAAGGAAAGCTGATCTGATAGATGAGTAGTCCACCCAGGATCAAGGCTCTTAAGAGGTCTCAAGGAGCATAAAGATCAAGGATGAAATATGTTACGGCCAAAAGATGGGAAGTTTCCCAAATCAGATAATTTCTGGTTAAAATAAAACCTCAGAATGACCCATGCCATGTATCAGGAACATGCATCAGTGTTAATGTTCAATCAGGAAGGCCCACACAGGCACAGGTACCCTGGGGGCCCCGAAAAAGGCCCCAAAAATAGAAGGGAAAGGGGTATAAAAGGAGACCAAAAGGAGGGTGAGACAGAAGACTTCTTTCCTAGATTTCTCCTGACTGGTTGGTAATGCTTCATCAACTTGGCCAAGGCTTATTTAGGTAAATATAATGCAAGCTTGCTGAAATGTTGTTTGTTTTATGTATTCAATAAAAGCTATAGCTGTTTTCAAGTACCTTGCAGACTGCAAGGTAGGAATGCCAACTTTTCAACTAGACACGGCAGCTCTTCCTTTAAAGACGCGTAATAAATAGGCTTTAACAAGTGATAACATTTATCCTTCTCCCCCAACCCCTTTATTCCATTCCCATCCTGATTTCTGCACACCAACTTCTTGTTAAAGACAGAAGAACAAGTCATGCCAGGTCTTTTTTCTAGCTATTTGGCAAAACAGGTTCCTACACATAGTACATTTACAATATACTTCTTCTAGTCACTTATGGTCTCCTGGTCATTTAAGGATATCTGAAAGAATCTTTGGAAACAATCTGTGTTCTCCTGTAGTAGGTCCTATGATCCTACTGCAAACATAATCTGTGTTCGATTACAACAGCACACAACTGGGAAACCCTTCCCCTAGAGTTGCTTCCTTTCCTAACCAAGCCAGTAGAGGGAAACTTCCCTGGCACCGGGGCACAGTATCTGGGGAGCCTTACTGATATTTGTGTTAATACTGGCAGTGATCCCAGCATGGGGGCCTTCTGGTACTGACTTGAGGGTTTCCTGTGCTGGCGTTGAGAAACCTTATAAATTACTCAGCAGTTAGTATGTGCCGTCAAGAAATTAGACAAGGACAAAACATGCCTAACCATAAGCTGCTGGCTAAATTGCTACAGTTTGCAAATGAAGGATCTTGTTTGCATCAGAGGCCTTTGTAGCACTTGCTTTTGGACGCTGCTGGATGCCAAATTTCAGCCTTCTAAAAGAAACCGTAGCAACAAGTGCTTTTAGGAATCACTATGGGGAAGAAAAGGCAAGCATTAAAGAATCTGTCTTTAAAGAAACTGCAACTATAGCATTTTATGCATTTTTCCATGCTGCTATTTGCATATACACCATTGTGTAACAATTACACTACAACACAAATTGGAATGTAGGTGTGCTGCTTGCTAGCCACTACAATTACAATGTTCATTTTTACTGCATATATCCCTTTCATATATGGAAAGCTCTTCTTATCTAAATGATTAAGCAAGTCTTTTCAGCCAAGGCACAAGAAATCAAATTGTTAAGTCACACAGACTGCAAAAATCCTATATGTTGCATTTGTCTTTCACCAAAATGGGATCATCAGAGAAATGTGGGTAAAAATCCATCCAAAGCAAAACTCCCAGCAATTTCAACAAAAGAAAGTATGTGCTTAAATATCTTTCCCTGAAACACTGTACTCATGTCATGACCTAAACTTCAGATGACAAGACAATAATTTAACAAGTATGTATGACTTAAAAAAAAATCAATGGCCTCGATCTTAACAGTCAATAGCACTACTGTGCCAGTAGACTCCACTGCACAAATGCTGATTCCGCACACGTTGGATAATGCACTTCCAATCCTCTTTAGAGATCATTTGGAACTGAATTTTTCAAGTGTGAAACAAAAAATCCACTTCCAAACGATAGCTAAAGTGCATTGAAAGTGCATTATCCAACATGTGTGGAAATGTTATGCTGCTCAAGATGCACTTCCTCTAGTGGTGGAGACTCCCACAGCTGGCACCAGCGCAATTGGCTGGTGGGGGTCAACCTCACATGTAAAGTTCAAACAACCTTTCAGGACGCAGAAGCCATCACTTACTGTTTCCATTTTCTGCACTTATATATGCATGTTGTTGAGCACTTCAACTGTGAAACAAGATAGTATGAACACTTACGCATTACATGCCTTTGTGGGAGGAAAAATATCTACCTTGATTATACCACCAAGCAGAAACCATGAATATCTTCAATGCTGTTTTAATTTATAACCAATGAAGCGTTTTATTAAACTTCTGTTAAACACGGCGCATGTACTTGTTTATGCGTCAAAAGTGCAACTACAATTTCCTCACATTGGTTATTATTCAAAAGCAATTTGGGTCATAATCTGAAATTAACCCCCTTATTTCACTTCCCTGAAACTCCAGGCACATGATGATGCATACATGCAAAGATCAGCGGAAGATACACTTTCTTGCATTACTGATAAAAACAATCTTGTAACAAGCACAGTCCAAGCTTCCACTGACCCTGGTATGCAGACAGCCATTTCTCCTCAGTCAAGTATTTGGTCATAGTAGCTGATACTCAGGTAGGAATGGCCTCCCTGAGGAGGTCAGGAAAGCTTCCACTCTCCTGGCTTTCCACAAACTATGCCAAAACTGAATTATTCAGGAAGGCTTTCTACCCAGATTATAGGGCTGTGTCATAAGAAGTAGCTCAGAGAGATGCATTGGTAGGGACAGGGACTATGCGCTACTCTGTTGGGCACTGTCTGCTGATGTAGACATGCACCTACTAGGGCGTTGCTGAGCATTAGTTATGCTTTGTTTCAGAAAGATTTCTTCTCTGTGCCCAGCTTTATGCTTATTTTTTGCAAATTTTCTGCTACTGTATACTACTGTCTCTTTTCATTAAATGTCCTGTTATTCATTATTGTACTTTGCTCAGCGAATGTCCTAGCTGTTGATTATACGGTATTTTCATTTGCACTGGATAATCTGCCTTGGATCTTAATGAGAAAGAACAATAACAACAACAACACAGTGCCCTTCTAAGTCCACTGGACTCAGAAGAGAGTAACTCGGCTTGAGATGGCACTAACAGATACTGCTGAAAGCAGCAAAAAAGGCAAAAAAGAAAAAAGTGAGAATTAATGAAATGCCTTGACTGAGGTTGTTTCACAATTCAGTAACACAGTTACAACTATATTTTATTCTACTGAGCTTTTTCCCTATCAAGCACTATAGAATTTTTGTTTTAGCTCTAGCTTCCAAAATTGCCATTATTAATTTCCCTTTTGATCACAGTTCCTACTACCAATCTAAATATTTTTATAATACAGTTGAAGGATAGTTTTTTTCCATTTGTACAATGGTGCATTAAAAAAGTTTATTTTTAAATTTTCCAACAGGCTTATACTGAACAGTGATCATGGAAGTAGAGCAGAATAGTCTACAAGTGATGGAAAGGGCTAGAGATGTAAAATTTCCAGAAATGTTGAAGCCACAGGGAAATAAAAAATGGTTTTTTTCCATTTTCCCCCCAGAAAAAAAAGCAATTTTGGAGAAAACTCAAATATATGCAATAATAACTGTCCTGTCAAACCTGAACTAATTTTACTGCTTCAACAACATAAAATGCTTCCTTTATAACTTAGCATATAAAATTGCAATATTTGACATATTTAAGAAATTTAAAAAGTATATTCATTTTCTACAAGCAAAATTGCAAATGTTCCCAAGTTAAGAGAAAACTGCAAGCAAATGTGCCCTACACTAGAGGTGGGCACGAACCGAAATACAAACCAAAGTTCATGACGAACCAGGCCAGTTCATAGTTCACAAACAGGTGGCTCATGAGAGTGCATTTCTGACGAACCATGATGAACCTTATAGCGGTTCGTTCATGGTTTGTCATTCCAGGGGCCGTAGAGTGGCCCTCTTGACAGTCGGAGATGCCATACTCACAGAGAGTCTTCAAAAGGCTCTCCTTCAGCCACCCTCCTAGTTTGGTGAAGATTAGATTTCAGAAGTCCAAGTTATACACCCCCAAAGTAGCTGTCCCCAAGAAAGTTCCATTGCCAATTGACTTGCATTGGCTCCATTGAAATACATTGCAGCACCAAGAAAGTTGCCATGAAAACGTGGGATAAAGTTACAGAGTCTTCCTCTCCATCCCATGTTTTCATGGCATTTTGGTGCTGCAATGTATTTCAGTGGAGCCAACGCAAGTCAATTGGCAATGGAACTTTCCTGGGGGCAGCTGCTTTGGCGTGTATAACTTGGACATTCAGAATCTAATCTTCGCCAAACTTGGAGGGTGGCTGGAAGAGAGCCTGCTGAAGACTCCCTGTGAGTTTGGTATCTCTGACTGTCAAGGGTGCCATTCTACAGCCCCCGGAAGTGACAGACCATGGACCAAATGAACCGGTTCGCGAACCGGGACAAGTTCGTGAAAGTTCATAGTTTGTGAAATGCAACGAAGCACAAACCACAGTTCATGGCATTTTCCCAGTTCGTGCCCATTTCTAGGAGTTAAACAGAAAACACAAGCTTTGTGGTAAATAAAAAATATATTTGGTCAGAAAAGTGGTCACACAAAAAAGGGTCAATAAGAATAATAATATCTGTACAGTTAGATATAGTTCCATCTAGATGCTGTCTTCTTACTTCTCTGGCTGCTGATCAGAGAAAGCTCAGATCTCAATGTAACTTTCCAATTTTCCCTCTGAGGTCATTCCTGTCCCACCGCCTTCTGATCTTTTTTCCCCCTCCAGGAAGCTAGGCACCCTGACCTGGATAGCCCAGGTGAGCCTGATCTCGTCAGATCTCAAAAGCTAAGCAGGGTTGGCCTTGGTTAGTAATTGCATGGGAGACCTCCAACGAAGACCAGGGTTGCAGAGGCAGGCAATGGCAAACCACCTCTGTTAGTCTCTTGCCTTGAAAACCCCACCAGGGGTCACCATAAGTCAACTATGACTTGAGGGCACTTCCCACCTCCAGGAAGGTAGGCAAAAAGCTACTTGTTACCCAATCAGTAAGCATACATGTCACAGTAGTCTGAAAAAAAGTTGAAGAGGTCGACCACAAGGGAACAGTCAGGTCAAAAGGAAAGCCCTGCATGCTCCTCTCATAAAGATTAGGTATTTTTCTAAGTGCTGATTGGATTTAAGTACTGTATATGTCTACAACATGCCTGCCTTGTGTTTAAAAATTATCTCTCTCATTCTAAAAGAGAAAAAAATTAATAGGAGTTTGTTTCTGTATCTGATAAACAACAACTGAGCTGAACCTAGATGGTATTTTGCAATATGTTTTGGTCACATCTACATATATTGGTCACATCTACACATATCAGGAATGGGAATGTACATCAGTTACACTGGAATAACTCATATAACTATATATATCAGTGTAACTGATATAGCTTCCCACAAAGAGGCCTAAAAATTACAGAATTCTGCTGGAGATCATTAGCTGCCTTCATGGAAAGGGGGCGGGACTGTTAAGGCATATTTACACCATAAATGTCAGCTGCACTACCTGTATTGGAACCTGAACAGGACATGAGATTGCTAAAACAATGTGGGTAGTTCACCAAATCTGAAATGAATGCAACAAAAGACAATGTTGAAAGCATATTAATTTCTTAAAAGAAGTGTTACCTGCATAAATAAATATATGTGAAATCAAAAGTACATCCTGAGATTCAATGCACTGGAGACTGTAAGGGTACAAGTGTACTGCCATTTGGCAACATCTTTTCTGGCTTGAGATTGGTAATTTAGAAAGTTGGGTGACTTACAATAGAGCTGTCAAAAACATTTTCAATACATATTTATCATGTTACATTCCAGCAAAATGTGCAAATACAAAACATTGTAAATAGTTTCTCTGAAGCATTTCATTAACAGTCAGATGATCTGTGAATGGCCGGTAAATCAAGAATTTCACCAAAGCTAAGCAGCAGTGGCACAGACTCACCTTAGCACCATGTGCCATGCATGTGGGTTTTCAGACACCTTTGAAAAGCTGAAGATGGTGACTTCAAGCATGAAGAAATATTACACAACAAAGTATTTAGAAATACTAATTAATGTTGTCTCTCCTTCCCCTTCTTTTTTGCCTTTGTTCTTTTTTTGGATTATGGAAGGGCACACATAGGAAGTGCAGTCTGTATACTGCAAGGAAGGAGTTAATTTTTGCACTTAAAAATTAAACATTATAAAAATATTTTTTAAAGATATAAAAAATGCTACATGAGTACTAAGCATTTTGTTAATGATTAGGCCCTACAATCAAAGAGGGGGGAAAGTACCCATAAGATTTGAGGCCATATATTAAAATTGCTGAAATTTCACAAAAAGGTTTCAAAAGAGGGGTATAGATGTATAACATGCCTATCAACTGTGTTTTGTATACACTACACTTATGACAATGACAAGCAAGTTATATGTAATTAAATATGCACATTAGCAAAGGATGCATTGCTGATAAATCCATCAATATTTTAAAAATTATGCATAATATAAAACCTGGTTACAGAAGTGTTAGAAATACACTATAAATCATTGTTCACAACCATAAATATTGATTGCAATGATTAAAAGTGTCATTTGCCCAATTAAGCGTAATTATCACTATAGTACCAATATTTCTTGCAAATTTGGTTTAGGCATAGAATTTACCCACTTAGTAAATTATTTTCTTTTAACAGAATTAGGTTCTTTTCAAAGAACAACTTAGTGTGACCAAAAATAAAATGTGTGATGTAGACTGGAACTGATTTGATTCAGAGTCCGGAATCATACAGACTAGAGAAAAAGTTAATTCCTTCCATTGTGTCTCTGAATTTTCCAATATGAATTACCACTATTCAGTCCTGCAAGTTAAAACATTGCACTTAGGAACACTACTGCAGTAAGGTTAAACTCTGCAGCTCTAGCACTGGGTGCCCAACTCTCACTGACAGGAATGCTCCAATAGGAAGGTATATATTAATTCCACAGCAAGGTCTTTGTAATATACAAATTCTCCCCACACATCCATTATAAGGATGAGCATTTTATTATAAACATTCAGTGCTCTGACAAAGAATAGCAAATTATATAGAAAATACCTGCTGTACTCAAACCTCATATTGAAAAATAAATCCTAAAATTATACATTTAAAAATTTTAGTCCTCAGCTACATACTGAACCATTGAAAAATTAAAATACAAACTGTTTCTGTTTTCTCATTAACAAGATGAAGAAAAATATGTGTATCATGTTGATTTAAGACAATCAGCTTCATTAGCAGACTTTAAAAAAAAAACGTAATCTCATTTTTCTTAAATCGAATGTTTCCACTTTTTAAAAGAATACAATAGAACAATGTTCCACCCCCAATCCTGCATTTAAATCTTCAAAAATCCTTAAGCCAGTGAAACCCATTGAAGCCAAAGGAGCTTGGACAGGAATACAAAATGAAGCAGACATCTCAGGCAGGGCCAATAGTAAGAGAACTGTGATTATATGGTGGGAAAGGCTGAGAAAGTGTAGTGTGAATCCAGAGAGAGAGGGAGCGAAGGAGAGAGAGAGAGAGAAGTGTACTTAACTGCACAACCAACTTCTGTGGCCTGTTTTTAGTTACATGCAACTAATTTGTCTTTCTGTTGAGACTGAAATTTCACCAACAGATTACCATGTCTACCCATCTTGATCCATCTCAATAATATAAAGATGAAACTCCCTTTACAACTATTAAATAACAAAACTGACTTGTTCTTTGGGGGCGAGGGTGTCTGTTTTCCACTGTTGTTAGGGTCTGGGGTGCTGCTTTCTTTATAGAAGTTTGGTTGGTGTTTTTTGCTGGGTTCTCTTGGCATAAATTTACTGTATTTACTGTCGGTTTTGCTGGTTCTTCTTCTGGGGGAGGTCTGTTTTCCCCAGTGGTTGGGGTGCTTCTGCTTGTTAAATGTAACTAAAATAAGTTATGTTTGGGTGTACTTTCAGTATACAGAGAGGATGGTGAACTCTTAATACATGTTTTATTATTAGGTTAGTTGTAGGTCTTGTAAATAGGGATCCCTACCCCCACACTCTGTCCCTTGTCTCTATTCACCTGGTCGGCGGGGAGAACAGGTGGGGGAATGCTACCGTGGGCACACTCCCATGGTGGCACGCTCTTCCTCCTCCAGATGTAGAGACCCAGCAGTGGGAGGAGAAGCAGCATGAGGTGTCTTTTGGATTGGGCTTGGGGGACACAAGTTTTCCTTCTCTCAATCTCACCATAAGGACCCGGAAGATGTGAGAGAAACTGGCGAAGGGCACCACCGCCTTCGGCAGTTTCCCTGTTCAGCTCATGCTACCCAACAGGGGTCATTTCATAGAAAAAGAGCTGCAGGAACTCATTAGCATAAATCATTAGCATATGCCACACCCCTTGGTAGGCCCAAAATGGCTGGGATTTGGCTACTACCTAATGGGGGAGTGTTCCCCCACCTGGCAGTGGCCCGATCAGGGCCATTTTGACACCAATCCAAGCCAAAAGGGGCCCAAAATGGCTCAAAATGGCCATATTTGGCACATTTTGGCCCAGATCAGACCCAAAACAGCCCAGACCAGGTCAGTGCCAGGCAGGGGAGGGTTCCTCCACCCGGCACTGACCCAATCTTGGACATTCTGGCCCCATCCCAGTAGAAATGGGCCCAAAATGGCCAAAAATGGCCTGTTTGGGTCCGGATTGGGGCCTAAATGGCTGGGACCTGGTTAGTGACAGGTGAGAGAGGATTCCCCCACCTCGCACGGACCAGATTGGGCCGTTTCAGCCCCAACCCAAGCCAAAATGGTCCCAAAATTGCCATTTTGGGCCCGTTTCAGCCCAGATCAGGGCCAAAACAGCCGGGATCAGGTCGGTGCTGAGCAGGGGAGTGTTCCCCCACTCAGCACCAACCCAATCCTGGCCGTTTCGGCCCCAATCCAGGCCAAAATGGGCCCAAAATGCCAAAAAATGGCTATTTTGGGTCCGTTTTGGCCCGGATTGGGGCCAAAATGTCCAGGATCACATCGGTGCTGGACAGGGCAGGGTTCCTCCACCCAGCAGCAACCTGATCTGGGCCGCTTTGGCCCCAATCCGGGCTGTTTTGGCCCCAATCAAGGCCTAAACGGCCCAAAATGTCCAAAAGTCAGGTGGGTGGGGCCAACTGACTGTTGGGGAACTGCCAGAATGGTGTTCCAATGCATTCCCCCTGGAAATGAGCCTTGTTACCAAGTCAGATTCCATGCTCTATATTACCGAACCAAACTAGAGATTTTTCTCTAGTTCAGTATTACTTAACTGAATTTACCAATGTTTTTGTTTTGCACACCACTCCTGGGTTACAGTAACAGTGTTCTCTGAAAGCACCTCCATGGAGTTAACTCTGGCAGTCACCAGAGGCAGCTCTCCCTCATTAGATTAAGGAAGGCTCCCAAATTTACAGAAGAATTATAAAAAACTAATTCCTCCGAATCTAAGACTGTATGAACCTGTTCAAAAATACATAGAGAGCAGCAGTTAGAAAGGACTGACAGTATCCCTGGGAGATGTTGTCAGATTACAGTTGCTTCAACTGGGCTTGAGACAGTTTACTCTATTATCCCCTATCCTACCTAAAATACGTAGAACCTTCTCCCTTCACCACAGCTAGGGTTGCCAACAAACCTAGAGACATGTTCTATACTTTTACTAGAAGCTTTATCTATAGAAAGGGTCAGGGCATGGGAGTAAATAATAAACCTTAGCAGAGAGACCTCTTTTAAAGGGACAGGACATTTTTTTCTCCAGGCAGTTGATACCCTACCTCCAACCCATTTCTATAACAGTTGTTTTAGACACGTTTCTCAAAAAATAGAAAGGAGATATCACTGAAGTTTAAAGACAATTTATTTAAATGAACACTATCATAATACAACAGCCCAGACAAAAATAAGTTAATAAAATTCATACAATTTTTTTTTTGAGATTGGGGATATTTTTTCATAGATGTAAGGCAGCCACACAGAACAAATTGTTGTCAACTGTGCCACTCAGAGAGGAGCACATTCAACAAGCATTGGTCTACGGAGCATAACTGAGGTAGAGATAATCCTTCAGACAGATAGATCAGGTCATAACAGGCATTAAATGTGAACACCTTCACCTTACATTGAACCTGGAAGCAAGCAGGAAGCCAGGGGAGCAATTTTAATAACAGCACTGAATGATCAGCACCTTTAACAAGTGGGCAAGCACATTCTGAATTAGCTATAGCTTCCAGATTGTCTTCAAGGATGGCCCCATAGATAATATGTTTTAATAGGTCAGCCTAGAAGTTATAGAACCATAAAATATCAGAGCAAAGTCAGTCCTGTTTGGGAGGTTTGAAATGGTTGCCAACTAACCAAGAGCACATCTGTCCTACCCTTTTATTAGAGGTTTAACGTATGGAAATGGATAGTTGATCTTTTCATGCATAGACATAAATATCATCATCTGGTAGTTACTGTAGATCAAACTGATATTAAAGGAACAGCTAGAGGGACCCATTTAAAAGTTGGCAATCTTGATTCCAACAATGCTGCTACATGCTTTTTCAAGACCAAGTTGATAAGACTTCGTCTCCTAGCCAATCTGCAACTGATAGCCTTATATCATCCAATGAAACCCTATCAATCCTCTCCAGGACATTAAGATTGCCCATCAGCAACACCAGCAACACTTCCATCTTGCCCAAATTCAAGCTTCATTTTATTCTTCTTTGTCCACTTGACCATAAAAGAGACTGCAACTTGGGGGCTGAAACAATGAAAGAAACATACCGTGTCACCAGTACTAGTTTCAGTTTGTCCAAGATGTATGCAGCCAAGGTTAGCATTGCTAACTATGTGCTATTTTAAGAATGAATTCAAATGAAAGGATGAATCAACTGGCCATCCCAACATTACAGCACCCCTACAGTCTTGTCACCAGCAGATATTCTAAGCTGTGCAGGCTGACAATCCCCTATAAAATCCTGTTTGATGGAAGTCACTATTTGTATATAGATGGATTGATGCACAGGTATCTAGGTTTTAAGCTTTTAGTACAATCTACAGCAAACACTCAAAGAGATTGCAATCAATGATTTAAAAAGTAAAGGTGATCAGTCTAACATCAAGTTTTTTTTTTAAAAAAGAGCAGACTAAGAGAGAGTAGACCCTATTATGATTTTTTGCATCTAAATAGTTTGGATTTTATTTCTACTTGCAGGCCTTTGGGGAAAGGAGGAGGGGGTCTGGGTGGATCTGACCGGATGGTAGTTGTGCCCTAAGGGGCAGAATGAACTGTAGTTTTTATTTAGAGCTGAGGGAAGAGGTTTTTCAGTCAGTCTTTGGGTGTCTCAGAGAAAGGACACTTGCTAAGTCAGGCAACCTGTGTGGAAGCCTGAGAGCCTAATTCTAAGTCTGGCAAACTGTGTGAGAGCGCCTGGGTCAGTCAGTGTATATCTGAGTGAGAGATTATCGTATCTATTGTACTGTAACTGTGTGGAAAGGCCTGTGTGAATCTACATCTGTATGGATGAGATGAGAGTTGATCTGGTGAGTGAAGAGCTGTCTGGAAAATTAGTCTGTATGACTGACAGAGCAATCCTAAGAAGAGTTAATCCAGTCTAAGCCTATCGATAACAATGATTTTAGACTGGAGTAACTCTTCTTGGGATTGCACTGTCAGTCTGTGAATATACTTTTAAGAAGATATAATTATTTTTGAAACTACCAAGCTTAACTATTCTGAAAACAATATGCTTATCAAAACTATACAACCATCATGCATATGTACTTAGAAATAAATTCTACTTTTGGTTAAGAAAAAAGATCCCTTTTTTACTTCACAACCACCCTCATGTGCTAACCATACTGACAAACTACCACCTATAACTAGCCTTCCTGTATTACCAGTTATACTAAGGAGGTCTAAGGCTTTGGGGGGCAGCAAAAACCTTTTGAGGGTTTCAGTCAGCAACAAATAGTCACAAAAACAAAAACAAAGGAAGGTGTTCTAGAGGTGTTCTAGAGGTGTAAGCCTGGGTAGAGAACATCTGAAGAGCCCTCCTGTAAAGAGGAGCTGAATTAAATTTGTGGACAATGCCAGTTAATTTGTGCCTCTACAAGCAGTCATTCCTACAATGAAATGAGAGGGTCCCTGCAAATTAATGCAAAAATGACTAGTAGTTAAAAAAGAAATAAATCCATAAATGCTTGTCCTAATCACAACAGTTACAACTATAGTGGGGTGGACAAAACATAGGACTTTCATAAGTCCGCCACACATCCTAGCTAGCCAAAGTGTCAAAGTTCAACATTCCTTTTGTTCAGCAACAGCTCCATGAATCGAGAAAGAATCCTGCTGTTCAGCCCCCTACCCCAGTATAATGGTTTGTAGTCTCATGCGGAAAATCTTGGTTCAATTACCTATCAGTCTTTGCTTCTAATACCAGCTGGGTCTGGGAGGTATACAGATGTAGTTTTCACGGCTCCTAGGAAGGAGGAGGGCTTCAATGAATTGAACAATTACTTCAGAGGAGCTAAGGAACTCTACCAAGAGAACCTCACGGATGGTTCACCTTCTGTCACAGGAATAAAGGCAAAATATTGATCTTCCAAGAGTAAAGCAAGAAGCGTATCTTATGATTCACTGCCCTTATGACTGGTACTTATATGTATGATCTAAGCCATAATACTGATTTGCAAGGCATCTTAACTGCTTGAAAATCTGTCATTATTACAACGAACATCTTACAAGAGAAAAAATATTGACATATGATACGTTGCCAAGATGAATAAATTTCTTGATGCAAAGTAACATGTTCTTCTGAAGAAAAGTTGTGGCAATTGAGAAGTGAGCCCCATAGCATTACTGTAGCAATAGCTAACCCTGATCTCCAAAATCCATTTTCTCTGGTTTTTTAAAAGTTCATTCAAAACAAATGTTGCGAGTCTGCTCGTCCAGAAAAGACCACATTAAAGCTATAGGAGTAAAATATATAGCAGACTATAAAAATTACATTCCTTTACTCCCTTCCACTCTCAGACCACCATCAGTTCTAATCAAAGTAAAATTCACCATAAAATATCAGTCGGGTGCAAAGGTACAATGCAGAATTAAACTGTTAGCAATGAGCTGAAAACCAACAGCACTGCATGGTTTTCTGTCAACATGACAACCTGCCATGCAATCTGTTTAGACCTCTGGAAAGAGATAAGAAGGATGCATAGGATCAGTCATGCGAATGAGGGGACATAAAGAGTTCAAAGGCTGCGAAACTTCAAAGATCAAGTAAAACTTAACAATCAGGAAATGTTCGAAAATTTGTTTAAGAATCCAGAAGATCAGCAGCGAAAAATTCAACACACAATCAAAAATTTAAAATTCATATTGAACATTTCAGTTTTTCCATTTCTTTTGTTTGGGCTGCAACAAAAAATTAATACAAGCAATTCGCCCAAATCTGAATTACCAAAGGTGCCAATGAAACAAAAACTGTATCAGCATGTGATACAAGTTATACCAGAAAAATGATCTACTAAATGAAGCCTAACAATTATAATTAACTTCAAAAGTTTCTAGCCAGTCATAAAAACATTCGCTTCAGCTGTAAACCATTGTACAAAATGACATAGGGCTTGAGCCAGTAGTATTTCATAAACAGTGATTGGAAAGATGGAAACCAAGATCACCAGGAAGACAAGGGGGGGGGGAGGAGTGGCTCTAATCCATATCTTAAAAAGCCATTTCTGCCATCAGCTCTTGGGAAATTCAAACACTGAAGTAAGTGTTAGCTCAAACAATGTTATGCAAACAAATCAATATGGCTGCATAAATCCTATAATTATGGGATTGTTTGGTGCAGTGCCTAATAAATCGGCAAAGCAATGTAATCTACAAGGTGTCAAAAACTACTGAACCAAGAATCTAGCCACAACACCACCATAGTCACATATCAGCCATCCAACTTGAGGAGGTACAGAACGCAGTATCAAAGCCTAAGAATTACTGTCATATTCCAGTCTATCAGCAGAAGAATTTTAGACTTCAGGGTAACTATTTTACAGTAGGGATTCATGCCAGCTACTCTAATATGCTACGTACTCATTAACTAGCCAATACATTAACTAAAGGCTTTGCATATTTTATGTGTTATATGCTTACAGAGGCTTTTTTATATTTCTACATTTTCTGTCCTATTTGAATCCATAAAGATAGTAGCAGTTATAGCCAATACCAATTCTATTTTCTTACATGCATCAGTTCATGTATTATAGGCAACTTAACTTCTTAACTGAAGAGCCTTCAAACTGGTAAAGCTCCAAGAACCAAATTACTATTTACTATCCCACATCAATAATTTCGGATATGCATGAACCTACCATTTGGTTTTAATTGCTAAAACATGAAACAAAACCTTTACTCTCTTTGATACTGTACTTTGTATGCTGATGGTTCTATGCTTGTTTTAAAATTTCTACAATCCATATTCCATTGTATTGTTTATTGGATGTATCAGCCATTGATTGTATTGACTTACACTGTGTAATCTACTTTGAGAAAGACAGATTATAAACAAACAAAATAGTTTGTTTGTTTCAATTTCTATTCCGCCCTCCACGCATTAGCAGGCTCAGGGCGGATTACATTTATGCACATTAAATTTTTTCAGTTAAAAACCACAATAAATACAATATAAATATTTAAAACAAATACAGCACAGCACTAAATTAATTCAGTTTAATCATGTCCATTGTCACTAAAGTTTCTTTGGAGGTGGATGTTTTGATAGGGAGGGCTCCATTCTACCCTATTTGGCCGGCAGGGACTCGACCCAGCATCAACCATAGGCCTGGAGGAACAGCTCCATCTTACAGGCCTGGCAGAACAATAACAGATCCTGCAGGGCCCTGGTCTCATTAGACAGAGCGTTCTACCAGGTTGGAGCCAAGATGATGCTAGGCGGGCCTCCCTGGGGCCAGGGGCCATTAATAGTTGTTTTTCATTAGACTGAAGCATCCTCTGGGGCACGTATGGGGAGAGGTGGTCCTGAAGACACACAGGTCCCAATCCGCATAGGGCTTTATAGGTTAATACCAAAACCTTGAATTTGATTCGGTACTCCACTGGTAACCAATGCAGCTGGCACAGTACCAGTGTAACATGTGCACTTCTTGGCACTCCGGTGATGACACGCACTGCTCCATTCTGAATCAGTTGCAACCACCAGGTCAGATTCAAGGGAAGCCCTGCATAGAGGTTGTTACAGTAGTCTAGCCTAGAGGTGACCATTGCCTGGATCACTGTAGTTAAATCATGGGTCAAGAGATAGGGGGCAAATTGCTTAGTCTGTTGTAGATGGAAAAAGGAAGACCTGGAAACTGCAGAGACCTGAGACTCCATATTCAGGGAGGTATCCAGGATCACTCCCAGGCTCCTGACTGTTGGGGCCGGTACAAGTACTGCCCCATCGAGGGCAGGAAGCTGGGGTCCTGAATCCACTGGTCCACAACTCAAGTATAGGATCTCCGACTTCGTGGGGTTTAATTTCAGCCGACTCTGCCTCAAGCATCCAGCCATGGCTTCAAAAGCCCACTTCAGGACATCTGGGGCCGAGCCAGGCCAGCCAGCCATCAACAGGTATAATTGGGTGTCATCAGCATACTGGTGACACCCAAGACCAAAGCTTCGCACCAGTTGGGCAAGGGGACACATACAGATGTTAAACAATAGTGGAGAGAGTATGGCCTCCTGCAGCACACTGCATACCAGCGGGTAGCGAGAGGACTCTCCCCCAGTGCCACCCTCTGTCCCCGACCGTGGAGAAAAGAGACTAGCTGCTGTAGTGCTGTCCCCTGTATCCCCACATCAGCGAAGAGGTGGGTCAAGAGATCGTAATAAACCGTATCAAACACTGTTGAAAGATCTAATAATATCAGCAGGGCCTGTCTACCTCGATCCAAGTGTCTGCAAAGATCATCCGTGAGGGCGACTAGCAATGTCTCAGTCCCATGACCCGGGAGAAACCCAGACTATTAAACCATAAGAATTCCTATTAAAGCCAATAGCTTTTATTCAACACTGCTGAGTTTATTTCAGCTGTATAAAACTTACTAATTATGTACTCCACTTTCAAAATGCTAGGTGACAAGAAGACAGTAGCCTAAACTGTCAGGAACGAGAAAAATTCTAGGAAAATTCTCTTTATAGTACTACTGCTAGACTTTGAAGATTGCAATTATTGGGGAAATACTACCAACAGTCAGGTGAACAGACATCTACAAATTCTGAACTTGCCTGAGTTGAGTTACACTTTAATGTACATTTTAACACACATCTCATCTTCAGGTGTCTGCATATGATAGATCCTCAGCAGCTCTTCAATTTTTGTGTTACCAACTTACAGAAATTTGATAAAAGTTAAAATGAGACAAATATACATACAGGCACATACACAAATATCATATTGGCTCAGTAATTAAAGCTGTTGCAACACATGTAAATGGATCAGTATCAACCCGTTCCTTCATCTATCATTGGCTAGTATATAACATGAAGCAAATACATCTCTCACCATAAGAATTACCACCTCCGTAATAAGGTCTTCCACCCGCATAACCTAAAACTTGTATGAGTATACTCGCTTAGTCTCTACAACTACTTGCAATACTTCATCATCCCATGACTCTGCTCTTACCTTTCTTCCCACCACAGCTTCTATGCACACCAGTTTCCAGAGTCGCTTTGCCTCTATCTTTCCTGAGCCTACAGTAATCAAGCACCAGTAATCAGTAATCCCCTTTCAGCTATTCCAAAAACCCACACTCAGTGCCCTGGGAAAACTTACGCCTTGGTTGTTTTAAGCCTGTTACCAAGATATACAACACTGTTCATGCAGGCACACATGCTGGTTTATCACCTGCTATTTTGTCATACTTGCAGGAGATCCCACTCATCCACTTTTCTTTGAGAATATGAGCTCAAATGTCAAGATATAAATGGAAAATCCCACTGTGCAGACACAGCCAGCCTCCACAGCATTATAGGTGTCAGTGGAAATCACACATGAAAAATTAAGTCATACACAAAGCAAGAGACATATGGTAATCAGATTTTTCACCATTTATTTACACACCTCCTTTGATATGTATTTATCAATTGCTAGATTACATCACATGTGACAAGCCCAAGAGCTGCTGAGCATATGGACTCTACTTAATTTTCAAAGGGGCAACAGCTTCTGAAAATGTACGCTTTCAAATTTTAGGCTGCAATTCTACACCCGCTTACCTGAGAGTAAACTCCATTGCTTACAGTTGCAGCAGGCATAGGCTGGTACTGCACACTTGTTGCTTAAAATGTGCAGAACCAAAACCAAACTATTGAGTGACAATTCCATCACACAAATTTTAAAAACATGATCTTACCCATACTTTGTAGTTAAAAATGTCAAGTAAAAATGTGACTTCAGACTTTTATTATTTAAAAAGCTTCACTAAGCTCTTTTTGCTAAAAGGCAGTTGAAAATGCTGTATGTTCAAAGATTTAAGAACACAGATTAAATTCAGAGATTTAAAAACATGTTTTTTATGTAAGCCTATAGAGACTGCTACACAAAAATCTGTATTTATGTGATTCATCTTTAAATTAAGGCTGTTTATCTACAATAGATTTTAAAAGCTGAACTTTCAAATGCAAAGAAATATGCCTGTCACTAAAAGCTCAGCATATATAAGCAATTGGAGAAATTGTGATAATTTAATGTTTAATAAATTCCATTACTCAGGCTTAAAAGAAAAGGATGTGTTATATATTCTACAAGCCAAAATGCAAATAAATCTGCTCTTCAATTGCAGGTCAACTGATCAATCTCCAGTTGCTTAATCTAGTTAATAAAATCACTGATGCATGGAGCCTAAAGAAAAGTCACCTGAACTTCAAAGTACTGAAAATCTTCAAGAGGGACAAAAGGAAATCTTTCTTTACTCAGTGAGTAACTAAAGTATGGGATGCACTGCTGATGAATGTAGTGTAGTCCAGGAACACACACAGTGTTAAAACGAGGTTAGACATATTCATGAAGAAAAGGCATATCAATGACTACTAATCATGGTGACTAAAGGAAACCTCCAAATCCAGAGGCAGTAAACCTATGAATATCAGTGCTAGAAAGCAGTGTCAGGAGTAGGTCTTCTGTGCCCTGTTTGATGGTCCTCCAGGGCAACAGGTTGGCCACTGTGCAAAACAGAATGTTGAACTAGACGGACCACTCTTCTGATCCAGTTTGACTGCTCTTAACATCCTATGCATGTTAACGGCCCCAGTGATCAATGAACACATTTCTAGCTCAAGTCCCTCTATGACTGCAGCCTAAGTGATACGTACTGCAGTGCTGAGCAGAATTCCATGTATTTATAAGGGTAGAATTCTTCTTAGGATTGCACTGATGGTATGCAACATACATTTATATAGAATGGTTCTCAGTCCAGACAAGAAACATGGGCACCAAGAATGTCATTTTTCAAGATTTTTGCATACTGCAGGTAACATTCAAAAAGAGAACAAAAATACCTGCCAGCAAAGGATACTCATACGGTTCTTTTGAAATGTTATCAATATGCAAAAAATGATGTTTGGAACATGTGGAAACATTTTAGTGCTGTTGATTAAGGTACAAAATGGAAAACCATATGGTAGCTCAAAAGGATTAAAATATTAGTTCCCTCAAAATCATAAATTAGTAGGAATAACTTATCATTGCAAGGTTAAAGAGTAATCATAATAGCATCCACAGTATGTACTTTTCCTTAAACATTTGGGAATAGAAGGATTACTTAAATGGATACATGTAGGCACCTTTATATGTGTTATCTGTGACTTCTAGTTTCTTGAATGCCTGAGTTATGCACCAATAGCAACTTGTCCAGTTGTTACACTGATAAATGGTATTTTGACATACTGTTCAGCTCACCAATCAGGTATTACAAATCTGAATTCCAGTACCTGTCAGAATGTAACAAAAAAGGCAAAACAAAAAACTTTAGCAGCCACAATGCCAACAAAACAACAATTTTCTGTTTCCTGGTTGAAGATTAAGAAATTATCTGCTAAGAATATGAGTATAATTCATTGCAGAAAATAACAAGGAATATTTTCCACACTGAGAAGACAAATATACCTTAGTCCTTGTACACTTGCTGCAAAAATCTGCAGTTCCCCAAACATTCCTTCCTGCCATACACATTTACATCTCAAAAATTGAATTGATAGGATTTATTTTTTTCCTTTTATTTTCCATCATATTGCTGCTAATCAATCATTTAATTTTTATAGGCAATCTTAAAACATTAGCATTTTTTAAAACAACATTAAATCTGGTGGGGTGAGAGGAAGGAAAATAGTAGCTTTGCAACATCTACATAATCAACATACGTTTTCAGATCTTGATTAAGATATGGAATATGCTTTTCAAATTTATCATGTCTTTGAACTGACAGTACTTTATTTCAAGTTTCATCTAGTCTAGTCAATAAGGATGCAAACAGATACTAATTAGTTCCTAACAACAACACGCCTTCAAGAATTCTTCCTCAAATTTAAATATGGACATAAAGCTCAAGAAGTCATCTAGCTCTGCCTGAAGACAAGAACTAGCCACATGAAAGTTATTTAAGCCTGCGAGGAACTCTTATGCTGTGCCAGGCTTGCACATTGTTTTCCATTACTTTTTATTTAAGCAATTGATTTTGCTGTAAGAAGGTTTTTATGATGCCACTTAATCTTAGACAACCTTCTAAAATCCAGAAAACCATTACTGGCACCTTTATATAGTATAGTAATCCTGATCACTACATTAAGAAGGAAAACACCCTACATTAAATACCACATTTGGTAGTCCATGAACCTGAATGATCTGACATTGCTCCTGACAGTGATCAACAGCTCCAAAGAACAAATGAGTTTTGATTCATTAGGACTGGGAAGACGATTCCACCACAAAAGCAATATCTAACTTCACCAACTCAGCCCACAACTTCTAGAGTCACATTCTGAACAGGCTCCCAATGGTCAGCATAATTCAATGATTGCAATTTTAAAATAAAGACCTAAAAGTACTATTTTGGATGGTAGTGGTAGACTAGGGAAACATTTACTAGCTTGCAGTTTTCATCTCTCCTTGCTCCTTCCTTCCCATAGTAATTGAAAATGTTCTGATTAAATGACCTACAGCACAGCATAATCAATACTGCCTGATCATATATGCCAATGAATCTCTAAGTTCAAGAAGTATTTATGTCTTTAGTTATTAAATGAATTAAACAAACCTGTCCTTTAAAATGTCATCTCCTGAGCACAACCTTAGTGCACTACCCACACAATTCTTCTTCTCTGTCCCCAAGCAAAGAGCCTGCAATTAACTGCCATTCACATTATCTAACAACATTAGGACACAATATGTCCGACCGAGAAAAAGATCGACTGCTACTTCTACAATATTTATTAATCTCATTTATTTGTTACCTTTCTCTTTAATGGGGACCCAAGGTGGCTTACAATGTACTTTTCACCTCCATTTTATCCTCACAACAACCTTGAGAGGTAGGTTAGGCTCAGACTGTGCAACTGGCCCAAGATCAACCAGCAAGCTTCCATGGCAAAGTGGAGACTTGAACTGGGGTATTTCAGATACTTGTCTAACACACTTACCACTACACAACACTGTTTGAACCAGAACCCACTTTAGCAAATTTTTATACAGAACAGTAAATTATCAATCTGTGCCCCCAGACAAATTAGTGTCTTTCCTGAACAGCTGATGTTCAAAAGTTTACACATCCTACCAATCAGGCGCCCAGAACCTTTCTAGACATGACAGTGCTAGTACAACACTAGTATATAACATGGCAGAAGGTATCTCCCAGCAGCAACAGAGCTAAATCAGATTTTATTTCTAAATCTCTATATTATTGGTCTGTACACAGCAGTGAACGACCATTAAAACAACTTTATACAACCATTATCATTCTGCTAATACATTAGAAAGTAGTTACAATCTCGTTAAATACTTGGAAGAATAAAAGAATTCACTCTATAAGCCTGGGAAATCATCATAGTTTAGTTGTTGATTGTTAATCTGCCACTGTTAAAGAATGAGGCAACAAGAACCACAAACTGGCGTTCATCATTTGGACAATATAAAGAATTAGCAGGAACTGCTAACTATAGCAGGTGCAATGCAATGTAAAGGAAAGGAGTAAAATCATCGAGATTAAACAGCCAGTAGAGCCAAGTACGGAGAAATTATCTCTCAGAGCAAACAGCTCAAGGTAGTAGCCGATCCTTTCTCTTCCGAAGATGTGCTGGAAATTTTGAAACATGTTTTCCAGCAACAGTTATGCTGCAAGTCTGTTCTCATTCTCACTTTTGGCTTCAGACTCCCCTTCTTTCACACACTAATAAGAGAAATTAAAATCTTCAGAGACTCAGTTGAATTCTGTTTGCTGACAACGGTGTAACCTGATGGATATATCAAGGCAGAACTGCTGATGTACCATTTGTAGATCTACAGCCATCACAGCTTGGACACTGTAGTGTCAAATTACTCCCCTACATGAGAATTCAAGGAGTGCCCCATTCAACACAAAGCCACTCTGCTGAAAGGCAGTGCACCCTAACCCAAGGGATCCATTCACTTTCCACACAGGGAAGAGCCGATGAAAAGCTGTCAAAGTAAATCTATGCTCACTTTTTGGATGGTTTAACATCAATGGAGCATGCAAACACCCCAGGATGGCTCATAAGCTTAGTCGTGCGTGAGGTTCTCCCTAATATATTTTAATTATGCATCTGTTTTAATTGTAATCAGATTAAGTCACCGGAAAAAGGCGCAAATTGGAATTTTCTGTAATTGCTAATGGAGCTTTTCATCAATTTCTAAACACTTGCCCATTTAAGAAAAGAACTGGTAGAGACACCGGCCCAAGTTTGACATTTTCAAGAAATCAATGCTGTTTCTTCGACAACACAGTTCAGCTCTTATTAACAGCCCAAACTCACCCAAATGCAAGAGACAAATTCAAGCCCTGGGGGCTTCATCTTTGCTAATCAGCATAAAGGAATGTTGAACATAAAAGCCTAAGGAACACAATAGAAATGCTTTCACAAACACTGCTCAGCAGATTAGAGAACAACGCATACACACAAACACACAAACATTTAAACACAGCCACTGAGGTTTTCCAGCCAGCAGTCTCTGTGAGTAACATTAAAGCAGCAGCTCCTGTTCCAAGACATAATATGAGAACTACAAACATGTGCAGAGTTTCTTTCACTCACTGCTCAGTAACTACAATAAGCTCTGCTGCATCTCTGGCATTCCAGGGTGAAAGGTCCAAATTAGAACCCAGTTTCCAGTCTTGGTTCCAGTCAGATCCACTTGAGGTTAGACACATCCTTACCCACTGGCTACACTGTGACCTCAATTCTATATCTATCTACTCAGAAGTCCCACTATGTCCTGGCAACAGAATTAACTCTCAAGTCATTGTGCCGAGGACTGCTGTCCCATGTGTCAGAATTTCAGAAAATGTCAAATGTTCCAGAAAGTGAAGACAGGTCTAGGCAGAAAAAGAAACAGTTGGGCAGATTGAAGGAAGAGGGTTTTCCCCTCCTTCCCAGCATAGACTAACGTTGTGTAAGAGGGCTGCTATTAGGTGGCAGCTTAAAAAAAAAAAAAACTTGTCTCCAAGAGACGGGAGAGACAGAAGCATTTCCAGAATTATTCCTACCCAGCAGTGATTTCTGGTTCCCCATACTTAACGACCTGCGAATAATGGACTATAAGGGCAGATTATACAGTTGGATGGAAGGCTGAAGGAAGGAAAGAAGTAAATAAACAAACAAACCAGGTGGGGGGGGAGGGTCAGTAACTTTAGTAAGAGATTTGCTGGGATCGCCGCCTGTTCGCGGTTTATTAAGTCCCGGAGCTGCACCGGTGCAAGCAAAACTCCCTTGAGAGCAGGGGCAGTCCTGCTAACAGTTGGCGTTCCTCTACCGTACTTCTGCAGCGTCTACAAGCACATCAGCGTGCGTGGGGAGGAGAACTGGGATTCAACTCTTGAGAGTGAAATTCGGCGGGAGTGGGGGGGGGGGGCGAATAACGGATTCACCCTTTCCCAAGAGGTGAGAGGCAGAGGAGCGGAGCGGTGAGGTCAGAAGACGGGCATCCACGCGACGAGCGAGTGCCGGGCGAGGAGGACCCCGCGCCGCGTGCGCCAGCCACAACTTCCAAGCCGCCCGCCTCCCACACCCAGAGCCGCCCTAGGCGCTGCGCCGTGCTGTCGCTGGGCTTGCGCGCCCGCCGGCTCGCCTGCTCCTGCCGCTCCACCTACCTGTCATCGTAGCAGAAATCGGCGCTGAGAGTATTGAGATACAGGACGAGCCCCAGGGCGCCGCTCAGCAACTCCGCGATCATCTCTCCAGCGCCGCCGCTGCCGCCCTCGTCTCTTCCCTGTGCCGCCGCCGCCGCCGCCCCCGGCCGCGCAAAGCATCCGCCGCACGCCCTCCCTCTTGCCGCCGGGCTCCACTTTTGCTCTCCGGCCGCCGCTCGCCCGCTTGGTCAACGTCTCCGAACGCTCAGCATCGCCGCCGCTCCCCCTTCCCCGCACTTGACCAAGCAGCCAGTCAGCAACGGGAGGAGCCGAGCCGGCAGCAGCTTTTATTGTTCCGTCCGTTCCGCTCGCTCCCTTTACCCCATGACTGGCCGGGGCTGGCACCGGAGAGCTGCTGCTGCTGCTGCTGCGGCCGCCGCGCCGCTTCGGGAAAGCGCTCGGGCAGAGGAAGCTTGGCGGGTCCCCGGCCGCGGGGCGTCTCGCTCCCTCTCCACAGCCCTGCTGCCCGGAGGCCCCTTCGCAGCTGAACTGAGAACGCCACTGCCGAGGCTCGGCGAGCGCCCGCGTGGGGCTCTCGGAGCTCCCATCGCGCTTGCGTGCCATTCCCCCCTTCGGCCCGCCCCTTTCTCCTCCCCTGCTCTCGCTCCGGCCCGCCTTTCCTTTCTCTCGCTCTGGCTGCTCCGCGCCCTCCGCCTTTCCCTTTCAATTTCCCACAGGAACCCGCTGAAACGAATAGGTTGTCGCTGGAAGAGAGCCCGGGGATGGAAAGGGGCCGGGGAGAAGCAGAAAGGGGTCAAGTGCGGGAAGAGAGGCGAGCTGGCCGCCTCGGCGACTGGCCCGGCCCGCGCTGCGCTCCCGACGCGCGCTCCCCGAGAGCTGCAAGTCAGGTGGAAACATCACCGCGACCAGCGCGTCGAGCCGCTTGTGGGGGTAGAAAGCTGGCACTTCTATTGTTCAGCCTGCCTGCCATGGCTGTATTTATAGGGCACCCCTCTGCCTGTTTTTAAAAAAAGCTGCCTTCAGGTGCCACGTGAGGAGGCAGCTTTGTGAAGCAAGCTTTCGCTTGTGTGTTAAAAACTTTAATTCAGGTGGCCAGAAGGGGAGGTGTGTGCAGACAGATCCCGTGGGAGAAATTGAAATTACTGCTTTTTGAAAGCGAAAATGACTGGAAGGCCATGTGTGGAGCAGAATTAAATATACGCAGACGAATGGGATTTTCCAGAAGGCAGAGTAGCAATCCGTTTACAGATGACCTTAATAGGATACAGTAGGTTGAAGAGAACATCGGTGTCTCAAAACAAGGCTTGTTTGGGAGAGGAGTTGCTCAGCTTCTCCACTTTTCAGGTTAACTAGCCATCTACAAGAACAGTATTTCTTCAAGTGGCACAGCAGGCCAGCCTGCAGGAGCGTGACATACCCAGCTGTGTTTGAGAAACCCAGAAGCTTTTAACAAGTCTCTTCCCCCCATTATTATTTAACAGAATCCTCTCCAGACTCACCAGGCATTAAGCACATTAGGGCCTTTTCAAGGCAATGCTTAAAGTGCTGTTGTGAAGGCTGCCTTTGAATGTCACCCAATCCCCCCTGCTGCTTTCTGTTAGTTCCGATGGCTTCAATGTGTCATCACCAATTGTGAATAATTTTAGAAGTTGAGGGTGTGCTGTGTTACATGAAAGCACTGAGAGGGCCCTGGGTGGAGTGTAATGGCTGTGTGTTAAATGTATCTGGTCTTCAACACAGAGGATGTTAATTAGGGTGCCCTGTCTTTAGCATAATCCAGGTGTAGGTCTTCAGCCTTTTCAATTTAGCAAGCACAGCTAATAAGAGCATTAGTCTATTCTATCCTGCTATTCTGTTCTTTCCTTCAGAAACAAGCTGTAATTTATTTAATTTAAATAATATATTAGTCACTTTCCTGTAGGGTAGTAATGCACAACCTTGACACGGCATTACCACAGTAACATCAAAACTAGACTTCTTTAATGCACTCTACATAGGTCTCCCCACAAAGCAACTCAAAAGATTCCAGTTGGTGCAGAATGCTGCAGCAGGATTAATATCAGGAGTATGCATATTATTCCCATTCTGCAGTCACTCTATTGCATTCTGACTGCAGTCACTCCATTGACTACTCATCAGTTACTGAGCTTAGTTCAAGGTTCTAACTATCACAATCAAAGCCTTGCATGGTTTTGGGCCCTCTCTCCCGATGCTCTACCACAGCAGCTTCACTCACATGAACACGGCCTGCACAGTTACCCCTTTGCAAATGGGCAAAACCAAAAGTTGTCCTCTCTCTCTTTCTCTGTGGTAGACCCCACCTTATGGAATAGCTGCCAGAAGACGTCTGGAAAGCTCACACTCTCTTGGCTCCTGCAAACTATGTAAAACTGAATTATTCAAGAGGGCTTTTTATTCAGGCAACAGGGCTATGGAAATGGATGCTTTGGTAAAGGGACTGGATCTGTAGACTATACTACTAGGTACTATCTGTTTATGTAGATATGCTCCTAATGAATAGTTCCCGCATTATTTAATACGTCACATCAAATTACTTATATTTTGTTTCAGCAATGTTTCATCTGTTTTCCTATATTTGAATTTATGCTTGTTTTCAAATTTCTACACTCTATACCCTATTGTTTATTGAATGTCCATCTGTAGATTATATTGCTTACACTGTGTAATCTGCCTTGAGTCTCAGTAAGAAAGGCAGGCTCTAAATAATACAAATAAATACATAAATAAGTAAAAAGGACACAAAAAGTAATGGTTGAATAGGTTGCCTGCTTAAAGATACCCAGCTCCACTAATGTCTGTTTAGGAATGGGCCTCAGTCACACAGACTGGCTCTTGCATTTGACTGGATCTTGTATTCCTTCATACTCTGCATAGTAATGTGGCCCATGTAGTGCTGTCTGTGTATGCTGTACCTTTGGCCCGTCCTGTTATGTCTGTTCTTCCCCCCCCCCTTCCTTCCTCTGCTTCCACTTTCAATTGTATGTATGTACCCACTGAGTAGCCATGAGATTCAAATATCTGACAAAGGTGGGCTCTAGACTGAAAAAATCACAGTATTAGACTTTGGGCGGTACAAGACTGTTGTTTTTGTTGCTAACCAGGAACTAACATGCCGAAGTGTTAAAGATGTTGTAGTTAAAGTACTGGACTACAGCCAGTCTGTTTGTCCACCTAATCTACCGCATGCAGTTGATACATGTGTACTGTCCTGGGCTTCTTGGTCAAAAGTGGGATAAAAAGCTGATAAACAAATGTTACTTATCTGGTATTTGAAGCTCCAGTAATGAATCATGCTACATTGTCACATATCAAAAACGGGTCATTTCCTAGAAAAAGAACTGCAGGAACTCATTAGCATATCTCATTAGCATATGCCACACAGCCCTGATATCACCGGAAGTGTGTCAGAAGGCAACATCCACCCCTCAGGCTCCTTTCCCCAAAAATCTCCAGGTATTTCCTTAAAGTAGAATGAACTCAAAGCAGCTTACCCTCCTCTGGAGAGCCAGCCCTGCTTGCACCCATGCACACACACACTCACTCTCTCACACACAAGTCGCAAATGAAAATAAAGCAGCAGAATGAATTCAAAGCAGCTTACCCTCCTTTGGAGTCCAACCCCACCCAGCTTGCACTCACTCACTTTCTCTCTCTCTCCCTCTCTCTCACAAGTCACAAATGAAAATAAAGCAGCAGAGCAGAATGAATTCAAAGCAGCTTACATTCCTGTGGAGCCCAGCCCCACTTGGCTTTCATGCATTCACTCATTTTTTCTCTCTCTCCCTCTCTCTCATGAGTCACAAATGAAAATAAAGCAGCAGAGCAGAATGAATTCAAAGCAGCTTACATTCCTTTGGAGCCCAGCCCCACTCAGCTTGCACTCACTCATTTTCTCTCTCTCCCCCTCTCTCTCATCAGTCACAAATGAAAATAAAGCAGCAGAGCAGAATGAATTCAAAGCAGCTTGTGTTCCTTTGGAGCCCAGCCCCACTCTGCTCTCTCTCTCTCTCTCTCTCTCTCTCTCTCTCTCTCTCTCTCTCTCTCTCTCTCTCTCACAAGTCACAAATGAAAATAAAGCAGCAGAGCAAAATGAATTCAAAGCAGCTTACATTCCTTTGGAGCCCAGCCCCACTCAGCTTGCACTCACTCATTTTCTCTCTCTCCCCCTCTCTCTCATCAGTCACAAATGAAAATAAAGCAGCAGAGCAGAATGAATTCAAAGCAGCTTACATTCCTTTGGAGCCCAGCCCCACTCAGCTTGCACTCACTCATTTTCTCTCTCTCCCCCTCTCTCTCATCAGTCACAAATGAAAATAAAGCAGCAGAGCAGAATGAATTCAAAGCAGCTTGTGTTCCTTTGGAGCCCAGCCCCACTCTGCTTTCTCTCTCTCTCTCTCTCTCTCTCTCACAAGTCACAAATGAAAATAAAGCAGCAGAGCAAAATGAATTCAAAGCAGCTTACATTCCTTTGGAAAGCCCTCACTGCTTACAGGCCTCAAGAATGGCCCATGCCCCCCCCACCCGGTTCCTACCAGGGAAACCAGGAGGTGATGGTGCTGCTGCAGCTGCAGCTGCAGCTGCAGCTGTCTGCTGCTAAAGACAAGGACAGCCAGGAGAAAAGGGAATCACGTGGATGGGGCCAAAACCCACGTGACCTCTTTTCAGATCTACTGGAATGCTGTTCTGGCACGTTCTGCCTCCAAATGAGCCCAAACAAAGCATGGTAATTCATTCTCAGTTTCTCAGCGTAAAGAAACTGCCTTGTTACCGCCAAACATAAATTAGATTGTGTCATTATACTATAGAGGCTCCTTCCCAACCTTTCCCCACTCAGAATCCCCCTTTAGATGGCAAACTTCCATTGATCAAATTAATATTCCAAAGTAGAAATGTGCTACTGTACCCTCTACATTGATATTATTTGGCTGTTTGACTTGAACAAATGATGTACAATCCCTATGTAAGAATGTATGGATGCAATTTAGTCATTAGAAGTGGGAAGATGCAGAAATGACGTTTGCTGCTTTTTTTTCAGTCAAGACCCTTCAGAATCTGAACTCATTTAGAAACCTGACAGTCGCCTAATGGCTTGAACAAGAATTAAGACTAGTTCTTTTCACTTCATTGCCTACAAAAGAAACTGTCTCCCTTCTGGTTTGATTCAGTTTTATTTTCCTATTTTAATTCAAGAACAATTATTATTACACTTCATGTTTGTACTTGATGTTCAATCACGATTCTCAATAGATGACCATATTCTGTTTTGTTAAGTATTCAAGCTTTGATATTAGGGTTTGATTTTTGTGTTTCTTGAAGTTGTATTTTTAATTACTTTTAGTTTCCCCCTTGTTAATTTATCTTCCTCCAGGTACTAGTTTGTGTGTGCATGTACATCTCCAAAGTTTGAGAAGAGTTGTTTTCCTGAGAAAGTTTATTCTTTTAGCAGAGTAAGTACCATGGCAAATCTCTCAAAGACTAACATTTTTCATCTATAGGCTCTGTGTTCTACATCCACTTTTTTTAAAAAATCTACCTTTAAAAAAACCCTACATATAAAAATGCATGTATTTTAATCATAGTAACAAAATTCAAAAACCCTACAGTGACCAACAGAAACAAAACAAACTGTTTATACGGCAAAATGTTACAGTGCTTTTTCATTTAATTTTTTTACAGTTTATTTTATGAGGTTTTTGTTTTAAAAGCATTTGTACAAATGCACATAATTACAGGTCTGACTTTATTATGGGAAAGGAGGTCCCAGCTATTACCCAGATGAAAGAATATACTGTTTCAATCTTCCTATGATACCTCTAGCAAATTACCTTCCTCACATAAATGCTGGCCAGAATTCAGGAGCAGTTGGCAAAGAGACATCTGTCTTTTTTATCCCAGCATCACTCCAAGGAGCTCAAAGTGATGTACATTACTTTCCTCTCCCCTCTTATTCAACAACCCTGTGAGGCCAATTGGACTAAAAGAGACTGACTTCTCCAAGGTCATGTACTGAGATTTATCGCTCATTGGGGATCTGAACCCAGATCTTGCCATAAAACTAGTTGCTGATCTTGAAAAGCCTAGATGGTATACAGGTTTATTTAATCAATGAGAACATATGGACTTCAGTAGGAGCAAGAGTGTGCTCATGTTTTTTTTCCTTTTTATCATTGCCAAAATACTTTGATATTCAATAATGTCTGACCTAATCTAGGATGCACAAGAGACAAAGAACTCTTCCTTTTAATAGCAGTTTGCATGGGGTACAGAAAATGCAGCTTTTCCAATTTACTTTGAGGTACATAATTGTTTAATAGTAAAAGGATAAAGCACTATGTTTAACTGCACTTTGTCCATGCGAATGGGAGCCATTTTCTTTCACATTCTGTTTAATGGTTTCACATCACATCAATGCTACCATGAGTCACCAAAACACAAAGAACTGAAATTACTGGTTCCTTTGTTGATGAAATCTTGTTGTAAATGTAAAAATATATTGTTTGGGCATTGAACAGTGCAATCCTAAATAGAGTCACACCTTTCTAATTCCTTTGACGGAAGCCATGGCCTTCAGTTTGCAAGAACTAAACAAGTCGATTAATGATAGGACATTTTGGAGGTCATTAATTCATAAGGTCACCATAAGCTGGAAGTAACTTGACAGTACATAAATCCATTTAAGTAAATGGGATTAGATTTGTCCACCATGCGCCACTACTCTATTGTCTACTTGACTGCTGATTTCCTGGTACGATGACATGTTGCTTGGACAGTGAAGGGAAAGACCACTTTAAAGTGTCACATTTCTCAGTATTGAGGAAACTTTGTTCTGAGCCTCAAGGTATACAGCTGCATATTCACAGTTCAGAGTTTCTTTAAGAATGACAGTAATTGCACCTGGATGCCACAGTAAACTGTGTTCTGTTTAAACCACAGTTTGTTGTACAAGTCTCAGTTCATCTACAAAAGGGTTTCCCAACCTGTGGGTCAGGACCCAGAAGTGGGCCACTATGCCTCTGAAAGTGGGTCACAGACCAGCTCTTCCTAATGATTGTCCCTGACATTTTCTTTTTCTCTTCTTCCTCCAAGCCAGCTTCTCACATTCTCAGTTCCTCCACCCTTTGCAACAATAATGAGAAGGGGGAAGCCGTTAACCAACTAGTAACTTTATAGTTATACACCTTTTCCTATGTAGAATAATATTTCTAAGATAAAATTATCATGTGTGAACTGGCTCCTGGAAGAACCAACTTTGGTACTTAATTTGAAGTGAGTCTTTGACCTGTGTTTTGGAAAATAGGACCTGATCCTGGAAATAGTATCTTCATGATAGTTTTTTTTTCCTTCACTGCATATGCATGTTGATTAATAATCAAATAAAATGTGTCCTGATGGTTACTGGAGTGAGTTCCTTAGAATCTTAAAGGGAATAATGGAGATGAAGAATCTGGTCAAAAGTTGGAGTAAAGCCCTTGTATGCAAATGACACCAGCATGGAGTTCATAGTAAGATGTGATGTTTGTTGGTTTCTCAAAAACATATGGTTGGCCACTGTAAATAATGGAATGCTGGATTAAATGAACATCAAGGTCATACTTCACCTAGGGTACCAGAAAACTTTGCGACAATCATGGATGGGTCACTGTACCAAGTAAATTTGGACTTCGGGGTCACCATATCCAAAAGGTTGGGAACCACTGATCTACAAGACATACATAAGAGTCCATTGTTTGTTCAGGGCCTCCTCCCTCCTTGTTATCAAGTCCCTCTTTTCCTGATCGTTTACTGCATTATCTAACTTGTACTTTGAAAAAGTCCTCAACTACTCACACATTCACTAATCCTGACTTTTCACAGGGAAAAAAATAAAAGCTTGGGAAGAAGCGTGATCTCTGTTGAGATATTCAGCGACATTGGGATCTAGAGCTGTCTTTATGGTGAAAAGGGTATGGCAATAGGTAGGTTGTGAACTACTTTTGACTCTAACAACATATTACATGGAGCAATATCAATTGTATATGTCAGCATACCCTTTGCTAGCACACCTCTAGCCTCCCTTAGGAGAGGCTAGAGCTGCAGTCCTGTTTGGTGAATTATCACTGGTAGAACCTGGAGAGGGAGGGAATTTCCTGAGAAAGCACAGTGCATAGACAATTGCAGCTGGAGAAGCTAGATTTTTCTTTTGCTCCATGTTACCAAACCTTACATACAGGAGGGTGGAAGCCAAACTGTGTGCTGTGGTTTTCCACAGGTTGTGTCCAGGTTCCCTGACCTGACTTTCATCCATTCAGAGAGACATCAGCTGTGAGTTTCCAATTTGGATTGAGACTATGGCACAGGAAGAGAAGGAGATTCCACCTTTCCCCCCAAATGCCATTTTCCAGATGTGAAATTGTCCCAAAGGATACCACTTGCCTTGCTGGGAATTCATACCTGATGTCTGACTTACTGACTGAAAGTCAGGTCAGGGAATCCAGAAATAACCCATGGACATTAGTAACATCAGTTTGAGCCTGAGTAGGAAAGTGCTACTGGGATTTTTGCATTAATGACACACCTCAGTACAAACTATAGTTAATAAACCAAGTACAAACTGTGATCTAGAATTCCAGTTTAGCACTTTAGCCACAGTTTGTTGGCAACGTAGATCCAAATGTCATACTAAATTGGAGTTTAATGAAATCATGGTGGATAAACTGTAGTTTATTGTGACATCTGTATGCATTCATTCACTCATAAAGCAATCCAGCACATAAGCAGAATTATTGTTTTGTTTTGTTTGTAAATCTGTGGAACAGCAGGTAAAATAGGCATAGCATACATCCTTTATGACCAACAGAGGAAATAATACTGTAACAGAAGGAACAGAATGTACAAAAGAATAAAGGCTTGGAAAATTGTAACTGTTTATTGTTTAACTATTTTAAAGATGAATTACCATTCATCTGTTTTAAACAGCTAAACAACCAACAAGTTACAATTTTCCAACCCTTCATTATATGAACTAGACTGAAAATTTTAGCAGATCATCATAGGTGTCAAGTTACTCAGTAGGTTTAGTGCTTGACACGTGTGATAATTAAATGGTATAAAGAGGTAAATTAGGAATTCACATATGTTACCAAGCAGTAGTTTTCAAAATAACTTTCATTCTAGTAAAGGCACATTGTCACAGACTACTCTGTCAGAGGAAAGAACGAGTAGGAGGGTTGTAACAACACATACTAATAACAGTAATTGTGAAGATAAACTGAGTTGCATAACCTCAGAGCTATTCAGAAGCTGCTGCAACTGTGTTTAATTTGGTTTTTAAAGACACTTCTATATATAAGGTTGTAGAAATCCTGATACGTGCTGGACAAGAGAGCATAGATTTAAAGCATAGATACAGAACATCCACTAAAATAAAACAGAAATTTACTTTCACTAACTTATGAAAAATAAAGTTGTGACAAAATATGTCTATTATGTGCCAAATTTGGTAACCTTGAGCTGCCTATTAGTACAATCCTTTCAATACAATTTGAAGGATGTAACTCTTCTTAGGATTGCACTGTATAAGATCTTGCTCATACTGGTGATTATTTATTAATTAAATATTTATAATTTCTATGACACCATCCTAAGTAACCTGACCAAGGTGACTTACAAAATAAAACATGATAAAAAAAACATTAAAATTATTAATTAAAATCCAACATTAAAAATTCAACCACAGCATAAAAACCATAGAACACTGAACAGCTTCACATAACAGTTTCCACTAAAAACACATTAAAATGGTGTTAAAACTTTAAGACCTTAATTAAAACAGAAACATTTTGGCCTGGTATCCAAAAGAGAACAATGTAGGTGTCAGGCAAGCCTCAAGGAGAAGGGCATTCTATAAGCAGGTTGCCACTTCTGAAAAGCCTGTCTCTGGTTGCTTCCTGCTTCATTTCTGAAGATGAGGAGACCAAGAATATGGCTTGTGAGGGAGATCTTAACTGGCAGGATGGACAATATAGGAAGTTTAAAATATTTGTACTCCACCTTTCCTACTCGCATAAGGTAGCTTGATGAATCAATTCCTGATATGAACACCTCTATGGATTAAGTACTTTTATGAGATTCTACTGAGCTTCAGTGCAGAACTACAAGTGACAAAAGGCACAGATTAGACACTTGTCAGCTTCCCTCAAGTTTTGATGGGAAATGTAGGCATCCTGGTCTCGCAGCTTCGCTCTCTGACTGCTGTCCAATGGACTTTTCAACTGTCACTTGTCCAACATTCCACCAAGCTGCCTACATTTCCCATCAAAACTTGAGAGAAGCTGACAAGTGTCCAATCTGTGCCTTTTGTCACTTGTAGTTCCGCTCTTCAGTTGAGAGTTCTGTGAATCAGGCATTGGCTTCCAGTGACCGCTAGGATGTTGGTCAAAACAGAAAATTATGGACTGTTTAGGAAAAGCATTTGTAGCCATAATTCTCCTGGCAAAGGAAGTAAGGTGGCATCAGAGGATCAATTTGGCAAGTATGACTGATCAAAGTGAGGTATAAATGGAGTATTTTCTATTGTCTTAATCATCAACCAAAAGGAAACTACAACCAAGAAATCAGAAAGAGATTGAGACTTGGAAGAGCAGCATGAAGGACACATCCTTAAGGACAAGGATGTGTCCCTGGGGTCTGAGATCATGATAATACACACTATTGTATTTTCCATGTATGGATCTGAAAGCTGGACAGTGAAAGTTGAATGCAAGAAAGTTGATTAATTTGAAATGTGGTGCAAGAAGAGAGTTTTACATATACCATGGATGGCCAAAAAGGCAAATAATAGGGTTTCAGATAAGATCAAACCTCAATCCTCCCAAGAAGCTTTAAATGACAAAATTGAGACTATCATACTTTGGTCACAGTATGAGAAGACAAGACTAACTGGAAAAGACAATAATACTAACAAAAGCGAAAGGCAGCAAGAAAAAGCAAGTGCCAAAATGAGATGGCTTGACTCAAGCTATGGCCTTTAGTTTGCAATATCTGAGCAAGGCTGTTAATTATAAAATATCATAGGGTCACCATAATTTGGAAGTGACCTGATGACACATAACAAAGACACACTCATAAATGAAGTAAATAAATAAATAATATTGCCTTTTATCAGCCTGAACAACTTGCTGTTTGTAGAGCTTCCAGTGTTCTTTCCTCTAAGCAACCAGATTCGTGGCCTTTAGCCTGCCCAATTTTCACTTGCCTGCCTGTCTTGTGGTTTCAATCCAAAATATTCAGCATAGGTCTGAAAGCCTGACAACTTTAGAGTATATACTGTATCCTGGGCCACAGCATTCTAGAGACTTCTGTGCCAGTTCCATAAAGGTGTTCAAAGATTAAGACGTTTGTGGTTTGAAAAGTTCTACTGCACTTACAGGAAACTCCTGTGCAGAGTTACTTCAGTGTATTGATGAGGCCATTGATTTCAATGAGCTTAGACTGGCGTAACTGTGCATAGGACTGCAGAGTTCACATTTAAATCTAAATGACAGCCTGAAAATAGTGACACTTTTTTAAAAAAACCCTTTAATCAATAATTATGTTAGTGCACAAAATACATAAATTGGAATCGTATAATGTAGTAGGATTCAGTATGTTCTCCAATGTAATATTCTTAAGGGCAAATAAAAATGAAGAAATGAGAGCCAAATTACATGAGATGAATTACACATGTACGACATGTGAATATGCTTACACAAGTTTCCCCGTTGCTTTCCTGTTCACTTGCACACCATAGCCACACTGCACTTGATCTGCACTCAATCCCATGCTCAGACAGGCAAGTGTTTCTTCCCCATTCCTCCCAGACAAGAGATAGTATCCCATGATGCACTTTCTCTTCACACATGCTCAAACCTTGCTCTGTATCTTTTCTGAGAGGGAGACTTGTCAGTTGGACGTATCAGGGGGAAAACCTGCTGGGTGTCCTGGGAGGAGCTAAAAATGGGGGTTTCACACCTCTGCTGGGATCTTGCCACTCAGCCCACCCAGAAGGGGGGCATCTATGCAAAAGGAGGTTGGCGATCCCCACTTCAGGAGTCACGGCAGCACTTTTTGCTGTCAGCCAGAAGCAACTATTTCCTGCCGGTTTGTCTCCAGCCATATCCAATCTCCACTATTACCTACAGGGAAAACTGTGGGGGCTATCCACGGGGATGGGGGCATTTTGCAAAACAAATCTACAACATTTTCATGAGACCTACTTCTAACTGTCCTCTAAAGACCCCCCCCCCTCAAGTTTCACAGAGATTGGACCTTGGGGAGGCATTTTGGCCCCCCCTAAAGAATGTGCCACCCCATGTGCTCCTATTGGGCCAAGCTACACATGACGAATGACACTTGAATGGCAAGTGTATTTCTCCCTGTTCACTTGACCTCCACTCAATCCACTTGCCATTCAAGTGTCATTCGTCATGTGTAGCTTGGCCCATTGTGAGAAAAAAATTGACAAGAACTGGGGAAACCCATAGATCATGCCTTTCCTGGGGCTAATTCTCCCTGAAACTTGAGAAGTCTTTATAGGACAGATAGGACTAGTTCCCCTATAAATTTGGTGGATTTTGGACCTTGGGAAGGTCATTTTAGAGGCCCCCCCCCGAAGATGCCTTCAGCCACCCCATTTTTCCTATTGTGAAGAAACACTGACAAGAAGTGGGAAAACCCATGGATCATGCCTTTCCTGAGGTTGATTCTCCCTGAAACTTGAGAGGTCTTTAGGGGACAGATAGGACTTACCCCCCCCCCTGCAAATGTGGTGGATTTTACTTGCAAAATGCCACCCCTGTCCCCCTAGATAGCTCCCCTAGTTTCCCCCACAGGGAATAATGGAGATTGAAGGTGATGGGGGCACCTTCTTTCAGGGCCTGTAAAATGCTCCCCTGAAGTCCAATCTTCGTGAAACTCATGGAGTCTTTAGAGAACAGCTAGAAGTAGGTTCCCCGCAAATTTGGTAAAATTCAGTCCTAAAAATGCCCCTCCAGACCTCCAAAACCCAAAAATCGCATTTCCCATTGGAAACAATGGCCAAATTTACCCAATTTGCTCTGTATTGCCAAGCCAGAGAATGAGTACCCGCCCACCCCATCTTTTCCAGGTTCATGTATCAGGCATGTTTCTGAAGTTTTGCTCTGATGCTTAATTGTGTTGCCAGAATCTTTCTCCCCACCTCCTCTTTATCCCGTCTGAAAATGCTGCATGGAGAGGAGGAAGAAGTTAAGAGGGAAGGAGGGTACAAGAAGGAGGAGTAGGGAGGAGGCAGTGTCAACTAGAAAATGGGGAAATTTAAAACTTGCCAAATTAAAAGCAAAACAGTTTGAGTGTAAGCCGGATCAAAGGGCATAAAGAGGGCAGAGGGAAGCAGAAGCCACTCAAAACTGATGCTCTGCAATGACAACTCACTGATTATGACTATGGACACTCATAACTGCAACTACACCAGTTACCTGACACATGCACGGACTAGGGCTACAGGACACATGTTCACCCGGGGTAAAATGGACACGGGCAGGTAGGAACAAACATGATTCTAGACACTCACATGACCTCATGTAATTTGTCTCTTCTAATTTGGCTCTGAGTTTTAAAACAATAAAATGTAACCAATACTCTTATCCTCAATTTATTACAAGTGCCAAAGAGATTAGTAGATTTTAAGAATAATGGCCTGCACCCACCAGAAATTTATGTCAGCAGAGTGAGACTTTCTTGCCACCCCCCTCCTGCTGCATCCCAAAGTACCCCCCAATGCTGTTACCAGAGCATCAGGGACCTCCAGAAAGAGAGTGTGGGAATAGGAGGTTGGCTGTGGAAGGATGAGTCAGTAAAAATCTCCAACTGCAGAAATCCTCTGCTGCATCCAACTCAATATGCATGCCAATCTTAACAGCCACCAAACTGAAAGTGATATCCTAAGCAGAATTACTCCAGTCTAAGCCCATTGAAATCAATGGGCTTAGACTAGAGTAACTCGGCATTGCACTATAAATTTCACTAAAGATGTGCAACAGCTGACATATTCTAATGAAAAGTATGCATGCTTTGGTTCTTTTCACCCACAGGTAAATAAACCATTATTTGAAAATATGTTTCTCTTATGGACCATTCCTTTATATGGTTCAAATTAAACTGACTATTTATGAGCTGCATTTGGGTTTTAAAACAATAATTTTAAAAAATTAAAAAATTCAAAGAGCCATGCAAGGAACTAACTGCTCTCGATGAGGAGTTATAGATCTACAAACTGCCAATTTACTTAGAGTAAAAAAAATGTGAAGATGGAAAAATCCATGTTTCATACCTAGAGCCTCTCTTTAAGCCACAAAGGGATTCACAGGAGCAAAACTGATAAAAAGCAATCATTTGTGGACATCTTTGGAAGTTTAGCAGCTGGCTTCCAGCCACAATGTCATATATGTAAAAGCCCATTCATTCTCAGAGGGGATCACCATCACAGCATTTCTTCATTCCTGCATGATTTACTCTGTAATAGGAAACCATTGTATCTAAGGCAAATCCATTCCACAATAATAAAATCTATGCTGTGCTGTTTTAACTTTCCTGTTTCCAAGTACCCCAGACTGAAAATGGATTGTATAAACTAATGTTTTCACAAAGAACAATGTTTACAAAGTAAGAGAAGTTCAAAAAGAGTCAACATATAGCAAAGAATTTAAATTTTGGATTCTAGGAAGTACCAGTTTCTAATTTTGATCAACCAGTAGAGCTAAAATGTACAACTGACACACTTAAAGAGGAATGGAAAGCTATGCTTTTTTATATTGTCTTGCCTATGCAAACTATGTGGGAGGACTCAGCTTAGCACATACTTCACATGTATGTGGTTTAGGAATGGAATTCAGGATAGGCCCAGGCAAATCCATCCTACAAAACTGGGAGCACCCAGCCCACTCATTTATGGTTGCTTTGGGGCTTCATTTCCCGTGTTAAGTTTTTTCTCAGTATTTATCCTGTTACTTGTTCATTTACTTAGTTTAAGATTTGAACCTGGGTCTCCCAGATCCAACCCTCTGACCACTTCAAGCAAAACAATGGAAATATTTAGGAAAGTAAATTTCAGTTTATTTTAATCAAAATATTGTATGAATATCAATATCACTGAACGGACTACAGACAGAGTCATTGGTTCTGTGCATATTTCTAGTTCTTGTTTTGTGCTTGTAGTACATTGTGGTGGAGCTTTACATAGTCTGTGGAGGCTTTTTTGAGTTAGAGTTCTGCTCTTGATAAGGTCCCTGGTTCAATCTCTGTGTCAAAGTTGCTGACTGGAAGACTGAGCTATGAATAAGGAATCTGATTCTGGAATCTGCCATGTACTCAGCAACTCAGCAAGTGGTCTAAAGTTGTCTCAGCTCACTATTTAAAATAGAGAGACTAATAATTTTACCCAGTTTATAGGATTGCTATAAAGAGCACAAGATAATGCATGTGAAGTGCTTTTCATAATCTGAAGCACTACATAAATGCTAAGTATTTAGGAAGGCTAAGCAAGATCTCTGCCAGAAACTCTGGAAAGCCGCAACCTGTCAGCATATTCAACACTGAACTAGATGGGGCTGATTAGGATGCTCAGCCAATCAGATCGAGGCAGCAGGAAATGTCTCTAGCTGCCCTTACCTGCAAAGTGCTCTCTCTCTCTCTCTCTCACACACACACACACACACACACACACACACACACACACCCCGGCCTGGAGAGATGCAGTGTGGCTGAGAGAGATGCAGGATGGGGGGGCCTGTCTGGCTGAGAGAGATGCAAAGTGGGGTCCTGCTTGGCCAAGAGAGGCAGCAGAGCAGCAGGGGGCAGCCTGAGGCAAGTTGGAACCTTTCAGGCTGCATGATATGGCAGATCAGCCAGGTGGTGATCTGTGGCAAGTTGAGACATTGTCAGGCCAAGTGACGTGGCGGATCAGCCAGGTGGCAATCTGAGACAGTTTTGGGACTCTTCTGGATTAGAGCTGCTTCAATGGCTGCAGGTTTTGACATCCCTGGCCAGGTTATACAGCAGATTGGCCGAGGGTGAGTCAGGATTTCCAAGTTACATTAGGTAACGCAGGGTCTCTTTGGCTGTTTGAGCTGACACATATGCTTTGTTTTGCAGGTATGCACATATCATGAAGCCCCATCAGAGTTCTCATTTTGGGCCACTCGATTGTCTTTGAGAGAAAAGGAGGGCTGAAGCCAGTGTTGGTGGGTCACAACGTGGCCTTTCCACTCTTGTGAGCACCAGATGGTGTGGCAAACAGGAGATGTGGGGACAGCTCCTGCCCTGTATCCACCAGGTTTTGAGAGAGAGAGCAGATGTCTCGATGTGTTGGCTATCCATTTAGGTGAAAATGACCTGGTGCAGACAAAAGGAGTTGTACTCGTAAATAGGGCATGGAAGCATTTAGACAGAATTCGATATTTATGCCCTGGACTGCTGCTGCTTTGGATGGAACTCCTTCAGAGGAGGTGTTGGAGGGATGTGAGCAAACCAGCCAGAATCTAGAAGGCCAAAAAGAATGCTGTCATGTCCATTAAAATGGCTGTTTGGGAAAATAAAGGGGCCAGCATTTCTCAACCTTTGATCAGGCAGGATATGCCACACCTGTATACAAGTGACGGGGTTCATCATTCTAAGGGGGATCTGACCTATATTTGGCTGATCTTCATCAAGGCCTGCAGGACATAATTGTCAGCAGGTGGGGCAAGGGATGATAAGTTAGGCTAACCTCTTGTTTGGCGGGAATAGGGTAGGTTGCTCTGGAAAGGTTCTGTTAACTGGCAAACACCCTGAGGCATCTTGTTGTTGGGGGTGGGTGTCCAGAACAGGCCACCACATGCCGTGCAGCTGGGTGCACTGTGAAGGAGCACTCCAGATGCTGAGCAGCATCTCTCAAATTTGGTAGCCCGCCAGGAGAGGTGGATGAAGCTGGGGACCTCTCTGCATGGGAGGGCCATGCAGGCTATGAAAAACAAGACGAGTGAAACCACCAGCCAAGTTTGGAGCCAGGCTGGACTTGCCTGGTCGGCAGACAAAGTGAAAGCCTATTGCAGCCCAACCTCAAAAAATGTATCAAAAATTATCAAAAATGTAATAGCTTTATATGTCAAAATAAAAGGTGCTAGAACTATTTCCCTTACATTTGTGTAATCTGTAAGTCATAATATAGGTAGGCTATTTGCACGTAGTTATAAAGAAATTTAAAGACATATGCAGATCTCTACAAAATGCTTCAGGTGTACAAATCCTAACCATTTAGGATTTGTACACTCTGAGATTTCCTGATAGGAAATCTCAGAGTGTACAAATCCTAAATGGATTTTTCCTGATAGGAAATCTCAGAGTAGCATCCATACAAAATAAATACAAAGGAAATGTTTGTGACATCCTGAAAATGTAATGGTAGCTGTCCCCATTTATTTGCTAATTATTTTTGTCTTGCAAAAATTTACTTTTTCCGACTTTTTTGCTTCTAAATTGAATCTGCTTAATCCTAAAATCTTGCTTTACATCACCTTTAATATATTCACTCTCAACAGACACAACACATGATTCTTAGTTGTAATAGAAAACATAATATAAAAGCAAGTAGTTTTGAGTGTAATGAATTGATAAAGTAAAGATGGTAATCTGGACCCTACCATAAGATTCAGATTAAGTATCGGTTTTCAATATAGTCGTTCATTATATTCAAGTGGCCTAAGCATCAAGGAAGAATCTCTGCATGAAAGAGAAGTTCCGGGGAGGTTTTAAATTACATAGGTCTAGATCATGGCCTGGTTTGTGTGGTCGCAAAGGCACTCTTTGATCACAGCTGCAGTCAGAGAGGAGAGGAAGCAGAGAATGTATCTGGCATTTTTCTATGTACTGTATAGATTGACAGGCAGAGAATAATAGGTGTGGCAAAGCCAAAACTAAAATTGGCTAAGGGACATACTTATTTGCTTCTGGCCCAAGTAATCTTCAATATATCCCAGTTCTGTCCCTTTTAAATCTTATGACCAGTACAAATCCCAACATTGACAAGGATTATTATGGGACAATAGCTTCTGACATACAGCTCCAAAAGTCACTCTATACCTACCATGCTTTACTTTCCTTAATAATCTTCTACTTATTTGGGTTTTTCAGTGACCTGACCCTCAGAATGATAAGGTAATTTTTTTTAAAAAAAATAGACCAAACAAAAAATGCAGATTGTTCACTAAGAATGTCCATCACACTGAAGTCTCCAAAGAGAGTTATTTCACATAGAAATACACAAAATTAGAAATACCAACATAAAGCATATTAAACAGCTTGAGAAGCACATACAGGTCATTCTACACAAGTGCTTTGAATTCCCCTCAGTTTCTGGGACATCTGGCTAAAAGCACAAACCAGTTTCAAGTCTTACAGCACGAATGCCATTTGTTTCAATGGAACTCGAATAGGGGACCTGGAAAAGTCTGCCAAAATCTCTTTCAAACTTCAAGCATCAGTCAGTTATATGTACACTCAGGAATCCTTAGATCTGTAACCCTCAACTTAGTAAGAACCCAATACAATTTACTAATTTCAGCTAATTTCCCATCATATACATTGATTATCAATATCACAAATACTAGTGTTTTATTAAGCATATGTATATTCAATCTATGAGCTAAGCTACAAGAGACAAATTACACAAGGAGGAGCACATGAAGGGAGTCACATGTTAACTGGGAAACTGAGTTTTAAAAGAGATCGGAAGGTTTTGTCAATTTCCCCTCTCTACAGAGCCAGGGAGATCACTGCTTAGAATGTTTGTTTGTTTCCTCTTGGCCACTTAGAAGGGGAGGTGAAACTGGCAGAACTTTAGGGAGGCAAAGAGGAAATTAACAAAACCTCTGAGTAGGGATCTCCCTGGCTCTGTAGAGAGGGGAAATTGACAAAGCCTTCTGATCTCTTTTAAAACTTAGCTTCCCAGCTAACATTGCGACTCCCTTCATATGCTCCTCCTCGTGCAATTCTTCTCTTGTAGCTTAGTTCTTGGTTTACAGGTATCATAATACTACAATATTTTAAATGTAAAAAAAAATTACTCAGGTAGAAGATCTTTGTAGATGTCAGCTGAATTTTCACTGCTCTTCATGTTTTCACACATGTTGGATAATGCATTATAGAAATCATTTGCAACTGGGTTTTCCTGCTTCACTCAGGAAAATCCAGTTGCAAACAATTGCTATAGTGCATTGAGAGTGCATTATCAAACAATGTGTGAAAATAACATTCTGAGATCATGAGTAGATATGTGATGGTCCGTGGGGACTTGATCCCTCCCCCAACCATTGTTCTGGCCACCCCAATGTTCACCCAATGAACATCTTACCACTCCCTGACACCCTTGGCCCCTAACATAAGCTATTGCGTTGTATGCTGGGAGTACTTAGCACTCTTGTCAACTGTCTTTTGGACTAGCCTGTTGTGTAGAGGAGTCATAGTGTTGTCCATCAAGGCACTAGCAGTCTACTTAGTCTGCCATGTGGATCAGAATAATACTCAGCCTTGGTCCTGCTTGGTTGGAGGAGTGCATGTGCTACCATTTTCGAAGCAGACACTTCAGTCGCTAGTCTTAGTCTCACATGTGGCAGCATGCTTCGTCTCTCTTTCCCTCTCAGCCTCCAGCTTGCCCCCAATCTCTGGCTCTGGGCTTCTTATCCTAATGCCATACAAGCATGTACACAGAACATTGCACTGATTTCTGACATTATACAAAACAATCTCTAGCAAAGCAAACAGAAGATAAAGATCGAGTCATGACCTTGACCCTTATGCCTATGCTTTTTTCATTCAGGCATTCTCTTCCACAATACCTTGAGAACTAAGCTAGGATGTTACATATATGCATGTAATTTTCTTCCAACTGTTTTTAAAAAAATGAAACGTAGACTCAGGAAGCAGAATTCTTGAGCAGCAAGGGAAGGAAGCATATTTCTTTCTCTGCTGACTATTTTTTATTCACCCCCTCCCATTGGTCCCGTGGGAATAAACAGTTGGGGGGTAAATTTGGTCAGAAAAACAACAAACAGGGAAAGGTTCAACTAGCCCCTTTAGGCCAGCCAGTCTTCAGTGCAGAGCATAGCCTCCTGAGATCACTTGCTATGATGTCTAGTTTGGCCCTTATTCAAAACATTTGCCTGGGGTTGGAATTAAATATGTTCATTTGAAATGAATTTCAACATGATAAATTTCTACAGAGGTATAAGTGAATCCATAGCCAATGACCTAGATTTTTGTGCAGGTGGACAAAAAGAAAGAGGCAGTATGCGTGGTGTGTGTATCATATCCTGTCTTTCATCATTTCTTGGCAGATACATTGTCCGGTAAATGAAAAAGCTTCAGCAACAACTGAAATCTGTTTCTTGTCATCTCAATTCCCACTGAAAGCAGTGAGTTATCATGTTGTCCATCAGTCATATATTTTTCACTGGGGTTGGATTGGCAAAATTTCCCTTGTGAGGCAGATGTTAAAAAATGACTTCATTCTTTGGTAGATTTGTAACCAGGTCTGTACATTTTGATATTTCTGTCTCCTTAATGTTACCCTGAAAGGGACTGTGGGAAATTATGAATTAGTTCTTTTCAAAGAATTGATGGAATACATAGGGAAGAGCTATAGCATCTATACTTATTTTCTCCTTGTGGGATTTTTCACATTCTCTTACTTAGCGAGCTTCAAATGTTATAAGATGGTTGTTTGTGTTGTGTGGGAAATAAAATCCTTCATACATGTTTAAGGTTGGATTTAAACTAAATTTTGGGTTTTTACAAAAATGTTCTTTTGCTGTTTTTCCCTATCTAGAGATCAGTTTCTTGTTCTCCCAAACCAATGTCAGCAGTGCCCATCAGTTCTGTTGTTTCAGGGGCTGATTATAGAAACCAAAATGGCCACTAAAGCAGAGCAAAACTGACTTAAGTTGGCATTCAGCTTTCTGCACAGAACTATGGCTGTATAAGAGCTTGTGGATGTGGGAAGAAAGCCTACTGTTTATGTTTTAAGTCTATGAACCTATGTACTTCCACAGCCTGTAATTTTCACATATGTAGGGCACAATCTACCCATCCGTGAGGCTCTTCCCTCACTGGTGCCCCCACCTGATAGCCTGCCATCCTGCCAACTCTCCAGGAAGGTGTCCTCCAGCCTCAGATGGGCAGGGAAGGGGGTTGCACCACCTTGTTCCGTCTCCTGCCTGGGAATAACAGCGTGATCCAGCTCCCTCTCCCTGCAAAATCCTCCTTGGCCTTCACAGGAACCTGAATTTAAAGGCCTCCCCTTGTCCCTCCTCCCTGGCTCTGCCCCCAATCTCCACCCAGTCTCCCTGACTGGCCCTGCTCCCCAGCTTATCTGATAGGACTGGGTAGACTCTGCAGTCTGGCCCCACCCACTCCATCCATTTGGTCTGCTCTCTGCCGGGCTCACCCCTGCTGCTTCTGAACCCTCCCCAGTGGCTCTCCTGGCAGCTTGGGGCCTGTGCTTGCCTGGCTTATGCTGATGGCAATCTCCTGTGGGCCTGGATGAGGTGGAGCCGTCTGGGCAACTGCAGGAGACAGGTGAGCCTGCTGAGTGGCTGCAGGCTGTTCCCCAGCTGCGACTGGCCTAAAGGTGAGGGAGGCTTGGGGGGCTGTAGAGGCTCCTGCAGCTGAGGTACTGCCAGAGGCTGCACTGCAGGGCCTAAAGGTGGTGTCTGCTGCTGCAGGGCTAGTGAGGGGGGTGGACAGAAGGGAAGCATCACCGGACACCATTGAATGGTCTTAGATGGATGTAATTGTGCTTAGGATTGCATTACAAAGTACATGTTTAACTTCCTCATTGAAATTGGTGAGACATGGCTAGACAATGCTAATAATTTTTTAATAAATTGTTGATAAATCAAATTGCTACTTTTTCTTTAAAGACTTTGCATTACATCTGAGCCTAATACAGATTAATTGTGTGTGTTAAAATAAAATTAATTTCAGTTAACTAAAAGTAATAGTGAGACATTAGTCAAGGACAAGGTAGACTTATAAAGAGCTCAGAATCACCTCCCCATCACTCAGCTAGGCTTTTTCTACATCCTCCTGCAGTGTAGGATTAACTGGTTGTTGATGGGCTAAGTGGAAATTTTTTCCCACCTGAGACCCAAATTGACCAGATCTTTTTTTCCCCATCTGAGACCTAAATAGGTCACAACTGGCATGAGCAATCTAGATAAGAGGAAGGAGCCAAGGATCATCCTCTTTGGTGAGCACCCTGAGGAATCCTTTAAGAGCTGGAACCAACATTATCTTAAGGTGTGAATGAGTCACCCAGCAAAATATAGTAGAGCTTGGTGGGATGCAACTTGGAAAGACCTCTCTCAGCAGAGTAAAACTGTGACTCTGACAAGCCAGGAACAATTTTGGAATCGTTACAGTACTTGGTGAAGGGTCAATCAGCCATACAGGCCAATTAGCCAAAGTACTATGAGCTCTCAATCAATTCCTCTCTCTTCTACATGGGGCTACATAGACCTGCCCCACATGGCTGTTGTACAGGCAGGTCCCATAACCCCTTCATAGCCTTCTTGGGGATCAAAGGGGATCACTTCCACTATCATCAGTAGAAAAATTGATTGGATCTATATTTCTCAGCCATCTAAATCCAGATAAATTATATGTGCATTTGTCAATCCAGTTAATCAGTGTGTGTCCCCCTCCCCCCGCTCATTATTTAAATTGAATCAGGTTTTGGTACAATTATTATATCATACCACCTTGTCTACTTATTTTTCTCTAGATGTATATTCTATTATATAAAACTATCCAAAACATTTATCCAGCCCTATTCTGAAAATATAATGGGACTAATGTATTGAAGAAAGGTATTGAATCTGATGGGACTGGTCTAACAGTACAATATAGACTCATTTTTTTAGATACAGTTTCAATGGGCTGCAGAGTTTCCCAAATGTATGAACTAGAGGTGTGCATAATGGAAGTGAACTGAATTTACACACACAACTTGCTGGTGTGGCTCATTAAAGAAGCTTCCAAACCGCTGAACCAAATTCAGGTAACTAAACTGAAACAAGTCTCTCCCACCAAAAAATTTGTTTCATTTCAGTTCATACCTTCCAGCAGCAGGCAGGCACTGGACTCTTTTGTTTTTCTGACTAGCACCAATCAGATCCCAAGGAGCGAGAGACCATATGTTATTCATTAACTGTATTGGCAGGAAGGGAAAATGTGAGCCAAACTAAAAGTGACGTCTTACACAGGTTGGACACTAGTCGGCTTCCCTCAAGTTTTGATGGGAACTGTAGGCATCCTGGTCTTGCAGCTGTAATGGAGAGCCAAGCTGTAAAACCAGGGCGCCTACATTTCCCATCAAAACTTGAGGGAAGCCGACTAGTGTTCAACCTGTGTAAGACGTCACTTGTAGTTTGGCTCTGAGACCAATTCACGTGGCATGAGTGTCTCTCTCACTCCCCGCTTGGTAGCTCCCCAGGAAATGGGTCTCCCTCCCTACCAATCCAGTCCTCACAGGGGGAGACCTCTCCCCTCCCCTCTTATCAGCTTTGGAATTGTTTGGAAGGGAGACTTTATTCACAAGCTGCAATTTGTACAACATTTTCCTGGGAGTAAGCACTATTGAATAGCATGGGACTTACATTTGAATATTAGTCTCTATGATGGCTTCCATAGTCTTTCAGGGCTCTTTCTTTTTCGGAGTCAATTGGCAAACATGTACCACTCCTCTCTTTCAAAAACAATCCTGCCTGCAACCGCAGCAAAAGGAAAACTTAGATCTGTTTGGGACGGTAGGGGGAGATTCAGCCAATCATTCTTTCTGCTTGCTTGCCTGCTCTTGGGCAATGGAGACGATTGGCAGTGTGAATGCTCTGTTTTGCAGCAGAATGCTGAGCGTCAAAAGGAAGGATTTGGATTTACCCCTCATTGTGGGAATAAAGTACAACTAACATGAAACCAATAGGCAACAACAGAATGCAAAGGTAGTAAGTTATTGGCACTATGGAAAAAGAAAAACGTGAACATGAACCCTGGAACCAAAACTGAAACTGAGACCTCCTTGGTGCACACCCCTAGTGTGGACACAGGTGTTTAAATAGCATGGACATTTGCCGACTGCAACACAGGAATATATGCAACAGCTACCTAAAGAGCAGGTCATCTTGTTGGTCATCAGGACACTTCATAACTGTATTGTCGCCACTGAAAATGTCATGTATGAAGCATTTTTGAGTGATGGGACCTCATGTGGTGTGCATGCATGTGCTAGTACAGAAGATAGTATGTACTTAAGAGTAATAAAGACATAAAGCACATTTATTTGTATAACCATACTCCAGATAAGGGTCAAGAAGTGAAAGAACAAACTTTGGAAAATAATAAAGAGACTTAGGGTTCACAAGAATGAAATAAACTGATTGCCAGTTGTGATAGAGAAATATGCAGATGTTACCACAGCCCTGCAAACATGTGAACTTGCATATTCAGACTGGCATGGGGAATTAGCTTACTTGTTTGTGCGGGGAGTAAGAACGGGGATCTCTACCTATCGAGGTGGCTGTGAGGAGTGTGATTCAGCAGGAAAAGAACAACAGAAACAGATTTTAAAAGAGAATAGGGGTTTATTGGGAATGTGGGGAGGAACTTATCCTACTAGTAAATATTAAAACAAAGCACAAGAAACTAGCACAGTTCCAAACCATACCCAGAAAGCATCAACCAAAACTATTCCAATTCCAATTGCGGCATCAGTTACCTCTAAGCTTAAAGTGTAAATGTGGGGGGAAATGGGGAACAGGACAGAAGAGAACAGAGTGTCTAATCTTTCTAACTAGCAGAGAGAAGCAGAATGCCAGCTCTCTGTGTGGTGCAGTGTGAACTGGAAAATAAGGGGAGACAGATTAAGGATGGGGAGGAAAGATATACCTTTCCTAATCTTAGAAATCAGGAGAAGGAAGGAAGGATCCAGGGCACAGGAAGTCTGTTGTTGTCCTTGGGAAGCCCAGAGGAGACTAAGCAATTTCAGCAAGGGTAAGCTAGCCATTGGGCTGGGATAGCAGGCAGAATACAGAAACCAGCTACACAAATTTGGGGGCTGAGAGGTGGCTTTTATGCACCTCTAGTTGCATTGAGAGGAGGGCAGTTTCTCTGCCATGATGGGATTGGTTCCAGGCTGGAAACTTTTAATCTGATCAGAAGGTTTGAATTTTAGGGGAGTGGAAGGTAAAGAGAATTTCAAATAGGGACATGACTTGTTTACCTGACAAGTGGCCAGCTCAAGCTTGTTGGACAAAGACTTAACAAAAGCAGGAGATGGCTAATGTCCTTACGGTTAATTAGCTTACTCTGCCTTGTAAAGCAGATTCTTTGATGGTCCTGGAAAATTATTGCCCAGCAAACTCTGCTCTTTAAACATGGCCTGAATTGTGATACACCTCAGGAAGTCAAAGAATAGTACTATTATCAAGGGAGTGTCCGGGCTCTCGAGTGAGCTTCGCTACGTTCCTGTCTGTGAGTCAGCCTTTCTGTTCCTGCCACCTGATCTTAATGTCTCAATTTGATATCAAGCATGGTCTCTCTCTCCCCTGCAATTCCAGACAGCATATTGCCTGAGAAGTCATGAAAGTGATAAGAAAACAGCTCCTGTCCACGGCTGCTTTCAGGCTTATAGCTGAGCACATATACACTTGTTGGGGGCAGGAGCTGCTGCATTCAGACTAATCAGGATCTCTTAGTTCCATGGCCTTGTAGAGTCATAGTTAGCCAAAGGGGCTATCTTCTAAATACAATTTGGGATAGCCTGGTCTGCAGGGAAATAATCAAAGGGATGGCATGCTTACTGGGGTAAGGGAGAGGTGGCCTTTATTCTTGTTAGAAACAGCAGAGAGAAAAGAGGGAGGAGAGAGATACAGAAAGGAGTAAAAGCATAGGATTCCTCCCCAAAGCTGGTCAGGCCTTCATAGAAATCATTCTAAAACCACTTGTACTACTAAAACTATCAAACTTACCATTAAACTCTTATTCACTTATCAAAGAATCATCAGGTATGCCTGCACAAGCAATCAGAAATATACAAGTAAATCTGATCAAAGACACACTAGAAAATCACACAGAAAAACTTAACAAGATGTATGTTTGAGGAAACAAGTAAAACTAGCCAGATTTCAGAATAGAAAGTCCTTTCAGAATGCCAAGGGTTAACTGAAGGTAGGCTACTGAGTCATTCCTGTGGCAATAATTTTGGAAACAATGGGAAGAGTTGAATCCCAAACTGTCACAGAGTACTAAACACCCAGATTACATTAATGGTCAGTGACTGCATACCATGCGCCAGACAATACAGGGAACGGTGCCTTTGTTTTTCAAACCGAAAGGGCTTGCAGTTTCTCCTGCAAAAAGTCTTTTTCTTCAAAAGTACACTCAGGCTAGGGGCGGGGTGGGGGTGGGGAATGTGTTCTAGGGTTGCCAGGTACCCCTGAACCCCCATCGAGAGGGTGGAGTATCTAGCACTTACCTTGTGCAGAGTATGAGATCTTCTTTTGCACACATGCCCTGGAACCGGCATGATGACATCACTTCTGATTTGGCCCCAAACAAAGCACAGAAATGCTCCCACGGGTGCTGCAACAACGTCACTTCCCTCTCACCCCTCTCGCTGATTGCTGGGTGATCAGCGGACAAGGGGGCAAATCCCTGGGAGTTTGTCCGCCACCAGCGGGCACCTGGGAACCCTAATGTACGTGCAGGTAAAAATGGAGAGAGCAGGCAACAGAGACTTTAGAAAGTTTTTACAGGTATGTCCTACTTTTGGGATAACAGCAGCTATATTTTTCCCTGAGTGCTTTCCAGTAGAATATATCTTATCTGCCATTTGGGTGGTGTGTAGAAACCATTGGTCTGTTTTTACAAAATGTTATTTACAGATCATTCATCACAGGCATGAATCATGCAAAAGCTGCCAAAGGCCACCTAAAGCTGTCAGATCATGGGCTTTTTTTTTTTTTTTGCTGCATATCAAAGATTCCCACTGACATTTGTTTGGATGCTGATATTCAAAGGTCAGAGGCAGGTGGGGATAGTTGCCAGGAATGTCTTGTTATGCTTTCCTTTCCCACAGGGAGGTGCATCTACAAACAATAACTTCCATACTGTGTTCCTAGGACTTGTAAGTGCAGAGCCAGAGGCATGCAGGGCTGATTGCATATTCAGGGTAGATGGTAGTAGTTGCCGTTAAGTGGAGAATGTGCCACAGCCTCACTCACACAGCCACTCCTGTTCTTTCAAGGCCTTGCATCCCATTTTGGCTTAGCAGAATGTAACATAGTGAAAATGGTAGGCACAGATCCTTTTCTGCTTTCTGCAAAGTTTATGAGCCCGTTGAGATGACCCACAACAGAAATCTGTGGGTCCAGGTGCTTCCAGAGAGTTCTGGTGGATTGGGGAGCTCCAACAATAACTTTATCAGCTGCCTTTCAAACAGTTTGGTCCTTAGTCTCCCTCTCTCAGGGAGACCGCCAAATTCTTAATTCGACTATTGGCTGTGAGGCTTTCATGAGCTATTTTGCGGGAAAATCTTGTCCCTTTGCCATGGCCTGCCGCCCACTGTTGATACAGTAAGGGAACTGGAGACCCCTTGGCTGTCTTATGGCTGTATTAGATCATTTAAGGCTGCTCTCCTGGGACGAAGTTGACAGGATCCTGCAGGGGAGGAGGCCAACCACCTGTCCTCTGGACCCCTGCCCATCCTGGCTGGTGAAGGCCAGCTTGGAGGGGCTATGGGACTATTTGGAGGCCATTGTTAACATCTCCCTGAGCTCTGGGGTTTTTCCTGGAGCATTAAAAGAGGCGGTGGTGTGGCACCTCCTGAAAAAAACATCTTTGGACCCCACCGACCCATCCACTTACCGCCCAGTGTCGAACCTCCCATTCCTGGGCAAGGTGATTGAACGAGCGGTGGAGGTACAACTGCAAGAATTCCTGAATGATGCTGTAGTCCTGGACCCATTCCAGTCTGGCTTCTGTCCTGGCCATGGGACAGAGACGGCCTTGGTTGCCCTCACAGACGACCTTCGCAGGCATCTGGATCGAGGTGGGTTGGTGCTGCTTGTGTTACTCCATCTCACAGCAGCGTTTGACTTGTTGGCCAGCCACATTGCTGACATGGGGATTAGGGGGACAGCCTTACAGTGGCTGGTCTCCTTTCTCCAGGGTCGGGGACAGAGGGTGGTGCTCAGGGGAGATCTATCGCCCTGTCACCCTTTGGTGTGCAGGGTTCTGCAAGGGGCGATACTCTCCCCAATGTTATTTAACATCTACATGTGCCCCCTCGCCTAGTTGGCACAGAGGTTTGGGCTGGGCTGTCATCAATATGCAGATGACACCCAGCTTTTTCTGTTGATGGACGGCCAGCCAGACACGGCCCCAGACAATCTGGCCAGAGCTCTGGAGGCTGTGATGGCATGGTTGAAACAGAGCAGGCTGAAACTGAACCTCGTGAAGACAGAGGTCCTGAAGCTGGGACCGGGGCTGCCAGATGTTGGGATCCAGCTCCGTGCCCTGGATGGGACACCGCTGACAAGTTTGCCAGTGGTGAAGAGTCTGGGCATGCTCCTGGATGCCTCCCTGTTGATGGAGGCCCAGGTCACAGCAGTTGCCAAGTCTGCATTTTTCCATCTCCATCAGATCAGGCAACTTGCCCCTTACCTGACGCCCCAGGACCTGGCTACAGTGACCCATGCAATGGACACCTCCAGGCTAGATTACTGTAACTCACTCTACGCTGGGCTACCACTGGGCCTGATCTGAAAACTACAACTGGTCCAGAATGTGACGGCACGGGTCCTGACCAGTATATCCTACCAGTCACATATCACACCTGTCCTGTGCCAGCTGCACTGGCTTCTGGTTGAATTCTGAATCAGGTTCAAGGTGTTGGTTTTTACCTTTAAAGCCCTGAGCGGGTTGGGACTGGCATATCTTCAGGACCACCTCTCCCTGTATGTTCCCCGGACACCGCTTCAATCAGTGGATAAATGTTTACTGGTGGTCCCCAGCCCTAAGGAAGCCCGCCTTGCTTCAACCAGGCCCAGGGCCTTTTCAGTCCTGGCCCCAGCTTGGTGCAACACTCTTTCAATGGAGACCTGGGCCCAGTGGGACATATTATCGTTCTGCTGGGCCTGTAAGATGGAGCTGTTCTGCCAGGCATTTGGTAGTTGAAGGGGTGGTGCCATGTCGGACTCCCACCTTTGGGGTGGGGTGGGGGGTTCTCCCCGCTGTTGCACTTTAATGTACTTGGTTAATTTATTTTTTTATTGCTTATTATATGTTGATTTTAGAATTATTGTTTTCTTGTTATTATTGATTTTAACTGTTGTTCACTGCCTAGAGCCCCTGACGATGGGTGGTTTATAAATCGAAATAATAAATAAATACATACATAAAATTGATTGCTTCACTGATGTTGACACTGTAATTGGGCTTGTGAACACCACCATTAACAAACTTGATCATTGTTCATCATGGCTGATTGAAACCTGCCAAGTGAAGTATACTAATGATCAAAGGATAAAATTTAAGCCTGGTGCTGGGTCATTTTTCCGAAGGAGGTAGAAGAGTCAGTAGTATGGCCTCTGTAGATAAAAAAAAGTGATCTGATGAATTACAGATTTATTTCAAACCTACCTTTTTGAGGTTAGAGCAAGGGGTGGCTGAGTAACTTCAGCTGTAGCCATATGAAATGTCTTCCCTGGACAATTTTAATCTGGGTTCCAAGTTCTGGCGCAACATGACCTCTGGCTTCAAACTGATAAAGGAAGTTCTTCTTTGATGATTTGATTAGGGCCGATACAGTTGACATATTGTTAAACTGGTAATATGAACAGTGTTTTGGAGTGACTTCCACCATAATTCAAAGATGATGTTTCAGTACCATGGGAATTTACATGACGTATTCAAGTTTTCTTCAATATTTAGATGGAAGTTGTTGTCATCAGTATGCTGTTAACTGCAAGCTTTATGTCAAAACCTACAGATGCAATTATCACTTTCCTGAATTATTGCAGTTCTGTTCTTGAAGGTAGTTGAAACATTTCCAATTGTACAAAAAGTAGTGCTCTACCGTTTGCCTGGTGCTAGGTAATGTTCACGCATAACACCAATTTTACCACTGCATTGGCTGCCTATATGCTTCCAGATGCAATTCCAGATGCTGATTCTTCCCTTTAAATCTCTTCATGAATTGGACTTACATAGCTGAAGGGCCACCTGGTCAACTAGGACCACTCAGGAACTCTTTTTCAAAGTGCCCCCTTTGGGGAGGGCCATTTGGACCCCATAAAAATTAAGGCCTTCTTTGTTGTAGACTCCATTCTCCTGAGCAGCCTACCAGAGGAGGTGCAGAAAATGCACTGTGTGGTGGTATTTCATAAACTGTAAACCAACACTGTACCAAGTGAGCCATCCCACGTTAGCTTTTATTAATGTTTTCTCAGTGGGTTCCTTTTTGGATCTTTGGAATAATTTGATCTGATTAGTATGGAGTTATTTTTATATTGATGCATTTTAATTTGATTGTTTTTATGGTTGGATTTTATGATTGTGTTGGAAGTCTCTTTGTAGGATAAAGCAGAGTACAAATGTTTAAATAAATAAAATCAATCAATTCAATTGTGGTAGTGATACAAATATGAATAGGTACATAGTGACAAAACCTGTAGTTTGGATCCTGCATATCTGTCCCATGACCTGCAGTGCTTTCCCCTGGGCGAGGGAGCTTTCCCTTGATACAAGATGAGCTACTTACCCAGGGGAAGCCTCTTGGCACTGGGTAAAAGCATTGCTATTAGTGGAACAGATCCATGGGCTCCAACGCTTCGCCTGGTGTACAGATTCACTATACATTGGTTCTCTATATTTCCATGTTCAGAATTATATTGAAAGTGTTATGCTGTATTCCATCTCTGTTCAGCGAGGAGATTTTCTTCACCGTTTGTGAACCTTGTTTTTTATCCCTTTCTCCTCTCATGGCTGTGGATGAGGCTTTTACAGTCATTTCCTCTAACAAAGCCAGCAGCCACTTTTTAAAAAATGCAGCGCTATTCTTTGTGTGCTTCTAAGCCAGGGCAGTCCAGAGTATAAAAGCCATTTTATACAGAGCTGTCCAGGTGAACACTTCTGACATGAATGTGTTCAATTGGGCATGAATGCCAAGTTTTCTATGAATAACAACAGCTTCTCAAACATTCACGCAAACAAGACCCAGGCACACAAATATTTGATATTTGGTAACAAGGATGATGATGCCAAAGGGACAAGTAACGTAAACGGCAATCGTTGATTTGATTTAAATGAACAATGCTGACTTTCCTGCCAGCACACAAACTGGCCCATCATATCTGCAAATATATATATTTTTCCAACATGCCCTTTCAGTATTTGCCCAGCTTTTGCAGGCAACATTGCTTTTTAAGTATTATTACAAGGGAGGAATGCACTTTTTTTTTCAATGCTGTTTGCTGGCACATTCTCTCTAAACTAGAATCTAGGGGAACATTCTGGTATTTTTAATGAAGTGCAGTTCAAATGCAAACATTCAAGGGCAAAAAGATACACAAAAAATCTTTTCAGGCAAAAATAAACTGTACTACTAATCAAAGAGACATGATGGTCTGGCTCACATTCATTCCACAGCAATTGCTTCCATTGAAGTTTCATCATTATTGTTTAATTACAAGTTGTTGCAGAAGCTTAAATTATTCTCTGAAGTGACTTTTGATCTGGGAATTTCATAACCAATTGGTAAACTGGGGAAAAATATAAAACAATGATATTTGAAGCTCATGAAAGCCAAGGAAGATGTTGTAGTTTTGCTTTCCCTTCACGTGCAAAGTGTGCTGAACCAATAAAGTCACCGTGCTTCAGAATCCTGCTTCTGATGTGGATTATGGATAATGTGAGTAGTGTGCCAAGAGAGATCAAGAAGATATTCAGAGAAGGAAACGAAATGCCAGAATCTCATTCTTTCCAGAGCAGTTCTCACTCATGAAAATGTATGGTATCAGGGTTCACATTGCTTGTGTATGGTGTTCAGCACCTAGCCCATTGTTGAAGCTAAATAAATGTTTAGAAGCAATGGTAATTATGGTATGGATTATAGTGCAGACACCATAATGGCAGCCTGTCTCTTCCAAATGATACACATTTTGAAAATAAATTATTTGTATCAACAAAATTGCTGGACAACGATCTTGTGCTCTTTAGCAGGTACAAAATCATTAGTATCTCCCTGTCTGGGTAGAGACAGTCTGTCTATCTTTTAAATCTTGCCTGGAATTTAATTACGAGATTAAATTTCCCTAATACAAAGATCCAGGAGATGTTAGAATGATATCCACAGACTTAGAGGCATATACTCTTCTTTCTGGATCTGGTAAAATTTGCAGATATAGATATAGATATGAAACCCAGTGTGGTATAGTGGTTAGAGTTCGAGTGTTCATCTAAGTGGTCCTTTAGTGACATCAATGGCTTCTGATTTGTTTGGGCTTGCAGCAGTTTCACACATGCAGTTTCACGGGGGGGGAAAACCTCAACTCAAACCTGTTCAGCAAATTTCAAGTTATCTGTTAGTGAGCAGCTTGAGGAATTGGTTCACATCTGATTGTCATAGTTGAATACAGCAAGTATATTTGATGTGAAATTCAAATTATTCCTAGTTGTGATCATCCCAAAAACTATTTTCACAAGTTCACAGCTCCATATTTCCTACTTGTCTGATTCATAAACATAACTCAAGTAAAGAAGTCATGGGTTAGATTGATAGAACCATATATTCAGTTACCTGTCTGTGTCTGCAGCTACAAGGAATCTGTCTATGACAGAGGACAGTTCTGAAGTCTGTCTTTGCTCTTGGTATTAGTGGTGGCTACTACACCAGGGCTAATGCTGACATAACAATTGTCATTGTTGCTTGACTCTTTGTATACCAGTTAAGGCTTTGCATACCATTTTTGTTTTTTTACAATTACTGTCATACATAGCAGAGGTCTCTATAGACTTTTTAGCTTGTGAAAGCTTTTTACAGCCCATTTGCCAATATTACCCGTATAGTCAATCAGGAGTAGACATGGGCACAAATTGAAAAAAAACTGAACCGCCTGATTCATGGTTCGTTGCTATTCCATGAACAGGAACCATGAACTTCCACAAACTTTTACCAGTTCACAAATTGGTTCGTGGTTCGTAGTTCGTGGAATTCAAACACCTGGTGCCGGCTTCTGAAGCTGGTGCGGGGTGTTTGAAACTGACAGCCCCCTTCTCCTGTCGCCCCGAAGTGGCAGTAGAAGTCTGTCAGTTTCAAAACACCCCGCACAGGTTTCATCCAATCGGGTGAAGCCAGCATGGAGCATGTGAAACTGACAGCCCTGTTCGCCTGTCCCCCGAGTGGCAAGAGAATGGGGCTGTCAGCATCACTCACCCTGCACCAGCTTCAGCCCATCGGTTGAACTCAGCGCGGGGTGAGTGAAACTGACAGCCCTGTTCTCCTGCTGCCCCAGCAGGCGGAGAACGAGAACTGTCAGCTTGACAGACCCTGCACCGGGTTCAGCCCATGGGCTGAGGCCAGCACGGGGTCTGTCAAACTGACAGCTCCCTTCTCTTGCCACTCGGGGGACAGGAGAACAGGGCTGTCAGTTTCACTCACCCCGTGTTGGGTTCAGCCTATGGGGTGGGTTCAGCCCATGGGATTCTGAATATGCCTTAGTCCTCTTCTGCCATGCCTCCAATTCCACCCATTCCCTTTGCACTAGCAACAGCTATGCTGTTTCAATAATACTGCAGCACAGCATAGATAGATCCATTACACTGATGTATCTTATGTTCCTCTGGTGGAAAAGAGATTTAGCAGTAATTACATCATGCCCATCAGATGTCACTTGTGGATAGGATTGTTCTGGCAAGCTTTGGGTTTTTCATACAAAGAGCAAAATGTTATTTGCAAGGTTGGTCAAATCAAGCATTATATTGTATCAACAAGTAAAGAGTAAATAAATGTGGGAGAAATTTGTCACCAGATAGACAGAAGTACAGAGCTGAATTCTGAAAATTCAGTGTTCCTAATACTTACTCAGCTTCCTAGAGAGAAGAGAGTATACAAGAGGTGAGAGAGAGCTCCTCAAGCAGAAACCCAAGAAAAGGATAGACTTAATAGCTGCAATTTTTATAGATGTTTGTTCAGAAGAGAACTGTATTTAAGGGATTTTTCACTTTTCATTGTCAAGCTGGTTCTGTTGGAGGAATGGGCTTTAGATTCTTAACTTCAGCCTCCCTTCTGTGTGTGTTAATATCTTCCCCACTGCAAGAAGTGTTTAAAGTGCTGCCTCCCTGCCATTAAGACTGCAGCAGACAGAGCCTCCTGCTACAATTCCACAGATATGGAGCAAATCTGTCTCAAGATTATTACTGTAAGAATGGGGATAGTTACAAGGTTAATGCAAGTTAATCTGGATGCTTTACCAGCTATGTAAATCACAGCAAAAACAGAGCACAAAGTTAACTTTTCATTGCATAAAAAGTTAATATAGCAAAACAGCAGCTTCATATTCCCACAAGAAGCAAAAGAATGTGATTGCTCCATTAATCACACTTTTACACTTCATCACATTTCAGTATAAAATATTGATCAATGGTACTCTCAATCACTCATATGCCATCATGTTGGTCATGAGTCCATACAAATTTCTCACAGACTCAATAACCTCTCAGCTCTCACTCAGTGCAAGAGGTAAACTGCTCTAAGTAATTGTTGGGGTACATTGCCAGGGCAGTGTGAAGACAGTTTTAGTGCTGCTGTGCTTGTTGAGTAGCAGAGACAATCAGACACTTGAAGTGTGAGTCTATTGCATGTCACTTGCACTACATATATTTTACATAGTTGCAAAAAGCTTGAAGGGGAAGCAAGCAGAAGGCTACTTCATCTTGGTTCTGGACTAGGGTTGCCAACACAAGGCTGGCAACTGACAGGAGACTCACTGTGGTGGTAGTGGGGTTGCCGGCAATGTAATGATGTTGCTGTGATACGCAAGTGCAAATGGAAGTGACCTCATCACATTGCTGATGATGGTTTAACCATAGAGTTTTGATTGAATGCCATTGCATTGGTGGTGAGGCAATGACATTCACACCCTGTCTTGAAGCAGCATATCAGGCCTCCAGCCACTGCAGTGGCAGGAAGGGCCCACAGGGGACAGGAGGTCTGCTTCCAGTGGGAGCATGAGAACCCTACTATGTACTGTAATTCCAGGAGAGAAAGAAGAGCAGACAAACAGTATCCCTCAGCTGTGCAATTAATGTATGATCACCCCCTTTAACTATAACATATGGTCACCTAGCTATGAATACACTTTGCTGAACATGGGACTAATTGGCAGGTACATGTGAACATAAATATCTACATATCTTAGCACAGTGTGGCTCCTGTGTGGGGGAAAATGCATGCAGTAAAGTCACACAGGACTAGAATGTAAATTGCAGCAAACCCAGAAAAAAATCCAAGGTTTGCAGAAAAATACAATTTTTTAAAAAAAAATTAGATAGGTTAAAAAACCTTTCCTAAAGCATAACAGCAACATCAGAACATGTATTGACATCACAGGAGAAAACACAGAACTTTGAATGGTATTTTGTGTTGCAAGAACAACCTAAAATTGCGCTACTACTTGAAGGGTAGATTGGGAAGCGTTGTGGAAGGAGAAAAAGAAGGGAGGGGGGAGGAAAAGATGTCAGGGATCACAAGTCAGGACTTGTAGGGAAGGAAGGATGCAGAAATGGATCAGGGAGGGTGAAGGAAGGAAACGGAGCCTGAGAGCGGAACTACAAGTGACAAAAGGCACAGGTTGGACACTTGCCAGCTTCCCTCAAGTTTTGATGGGGAATGTAGGCAGCTTGGCGGAATGTTGGACAAGTGACAGTTGAAAAGTCCATTGGACAGCAGTCAGAGAGCCAAGCTGCGAGACTAGGATGCCTACATTTCCCATCAAAACTTGAGGGAAGCTGACAAGTGTCCAATCTGTGCCTTTTGTCACTTGTAGTTCCGCTCTAACTCAGCAGAGTAGGATGGAGGAACAGCAGAGATGAGGTAGTTGCGGGGGAGGTGGGTCAAAGATGGCAGGGGGAAAAGGAGCAGCAAAAATGGAGTGAGGGGAATCAGTGCAGGGAAGAAGCAGACAAGCAGGACACAGGAGGTAAAACCAGGCAGGAAGGGAGGATATATAGAAAAGGTTAATTGTATGTATTAATAAGACTACAAGTAGATTGTTTGTAATAATGTTACGTGTCATTGAGAAAACTGGAAATGGTTTATTATATATGTATTATTTCTTTTTCTTTTTTCACTCATTATTTCCTGTTTCTTTTCTCTCTTCTTCTTCTCTCTCTTCTTATATATATTTTCTTTTTTTCTTTCTCCCCCACCCTTTAATGGATTTTAATCTTTTTGTTTAAAAAAAATTAATGGTAAAAAAAACAGGCAGGAAGACTGGGTAGTTGAGGGGATGAGCTGGAAGGGAAGGGAGCAGAGAGACAGAGCGGGGGCAGGCGCAAGGGTTTTTGACGCTTGCGGCCGGCCAACTGGCTGGCCGCCCCCCCTCATGCGTGTGACATCATCACAGGAGCACACGCGCCACCACTGGCCTGATCGCTGTGGCGGGTGGCTGTGATGGTGCGCGGGTGGCCTCCAAGCTCTCCCGCTCAGTTGCCTACGCTGCCACAGATGCCTGCCCACAGCGGCTGCGCCAGGCTGGGGGCATGTGCTGGTGGTGGCGGTGGCATGGGGCAGGAGGGATAGGAGGCTGCTGCTCTGTGACGCGCACTCCTGCCCCCCGCGCCTCCTCCGGCACTCCCTCTGGCACCCCTCGCCTGAGGCCACCACCTACCTGGCCTCAATGGGTGCGCCGGCCCTGGGGGCAGGGGCTGGAGAACAGGAATGAGATTTCCTCTCCCCTGGAAGTGAGTCCCTATCTTATCGTATATACTAATAGCCAAGTGGCCCTGATATATCAAAGAGGGCTCATACTTAAATCCAGAGACTGCAGCCATGGCTGGACAAGATAGATTTCCCTAAACACCTGAAAAATACCCCAGGTTTGCAGAAAAATCTGAAATCTAAATATATATATATATATAAAGTTTTTATAAAAAACAAAATGATAAAAATTGTTCTTACAGCTTTAACTGGATGCCGTCAGTGGCTGTTGCTAGGCAACCGTAAAAGTTTAGCCAGTATTCCAGGCTTGCTTTCTGTCAAGAAAATGCAGGCTCTTGTAGCCTTTGAAAGAGGGCTCATTGGAACCAGGCCCAGAAGCAATCACTGGGAAACTTGATACCACATGACATACATCACTCACAAAGGCCTGGCTGCTTGCTATTGTTCAACAGCAGCCTCCGCCCCCACCTCCAAAAGCCAGTGTATTGTAGTGTTTAGAGTTTCAAAGTAGAATGTGGGAGACCCAGGTTCAAATTACCACTCTGCTGTGGAGATTCACTAGGTGACTCTGATCCAGTCACTTTCAGGATAATATGGAGGCAAGGAGAATGATGTAGGTTGTTTTGGGTCTCCATTGCATAGAAAGGCAGAATATAAATGAAATAAAGTAATAAATAAAGAGTAAGATGGGAGGCAGATAAAAGGTAAGTTGTTTAGTCGGTTTGAAGAACAGAAGGAAGTAGGGAAAGGTGAGCAAATGGAGGCTGCCAGGAGGAGGGAAAGAGGAAATGATGTGGGGATGGGGATACAGAGAAAAGTGAGGTACCTTCTATAAGTCCATGCAGGTTCCCCACCATTCAGCTGGGCAGATCTCAGCTGGCATCACACAACTGAACCATAAGAGAGAGGTTGCTGGGAAGAGGGGGGAAAGTGAAGACAAGAGGGCAGACAAAGAAGGGTACAAAGGAGAGAAGAAAGCAGGAAAGAGGGAGAGGCTATGGGGTCAGGGAAGGGAAAGAGGAAGGATATGGTGAGGGAGGGGGAAATGAAGTGCCCTCCCCTCACAAGTCCTTGATGCCCCCCATTTGTATAATCTATAAGTCATAACAATGGTGCTAGATTCTGGTTGCGCACTTTATGTGGAAGGCATGATTGTTAAAGGTACAAACTAGCTTCTGTGCAATAAATATATCAAATATAGATAATCATCCATGAATGGGAGGTAGAGAGCATAGGACTAACCCAGGTTGGTCTTGAAGGAAGAATTTCTTTCAAGAGATTCTGTTGGTTTCTGACTGAGGAAACAAGGTGAATGCATCCACAGGTGTGTGTGTGTGTGTGTGTGAATCAGATTAATAATTATTACCAGACCACATAGATGAAAAGTATGTGATTAATAAATCTACTGTAGATGCCATTTTTGTAATATGCTGTAAGACTTATTTATGGTAAATCAAAAACCTTCAAGAAATATCCTGTGAAGGAGCTGATAAGTTGACTGATTTATTATGTTTAGGGGGAAAACAGAAAATGCTGTTTCCCTATGAACATGACCCATCTAGCTTTGGGATAATCAGATGCTGAATTTATGCTGTAATCAATTAGAACACAAATCTACATCTCACTCTCTTACATTAGGAGTGAGGCAGCCAATGGGCAAGTGGAAGGAAGACAAGGATAGCATCTGAAAGTAAGAAGACAGAAGGAGGAGCAAAATGGGAAGGAAACTGGGAACTATAATCCAAAATATGAAATCCTCCTCGATGCTTCCTATCTCTGTGCATGCAGACGTAGACTACAAGCTCTTTGTTTCCTCCGGTAGCATGATTGCTTGTCTTAAACCCTCCTGCCGTGCCTTCCCCCTGGCCTTAAAGCTTCCCTGATGTCATGAATCTGATTTTTCCGGAGAGATCTGCCTTCCCGTGATTTCATTCAAGGTCACTAGAGACAATTAGGGAACACATCCTGTGGATGTTTAATAAGCAAAACTTGCTTACACTCACCACATCATCTTCCCGGGCAGATGCAGTAGCAGGCAAGGCAAGGGAACACGTACTACATGTTCAGATCTGTCAGATTATTTATTGCAGAAAATAACTCCAGGCTTTTAAAAAGGAAAATTGGAAGCTACATAGTATAGCACATGGTAACATACACGAGCATTTTCATTATATATGCACACATACTTTGTGGCTTAGAGTCACATTCCATAACATACGGCCTAAATAAAGTGGAAGAAAATCCTCAGAATGGGGAATTAATGCTGAAGACTTGCATTTTACAACTGCACAAGTGTTCTGGAATTGAATTTCCTGCAATTTGACATTTTAAAAAATCCTTCCCTGTCCCATCTAGTTTTTGTCCATGTGGATCTCACAACAACCATTTGCATAGCCTTTCAGTGATTAAAAAGTGTCTCTCCTCACCCTTTCCCCAGAAGAAAAACTGGTAGGATCCAACTCTTTGCATAAAATAGCATGTACAGCTATGGTGCTATACTAGTAAGTATTGTTATTATTAACTTTATTTAGATCCTGCCTTTCTCACTGAGACTCAAGGCAGATTACAAAAAATGAAAAGCAATCCACTCAGACAACAAAGATCTCTGATAAACAATGGAATATGTCTTGGAGGGCATTGGAGGGCATGCCAGAGCTGGAAGAACATAGGGAGCCAATAAACTCCCACCATGCCCCTGGAAACACTCCCTTTTGGTGGCTGCACTGGCATATCTCCAGTAGCTGTTCACTGGTGGTCAGCCGTTACTGCTCTGCTCCAGAGCACTACGCCAGCGTAACTCAAAGATACATAGGAGCAATTCCTAGCCAGCTTTTAAAGTGATTCTCTTTCTGCCCCCACCCCACCCCTGGTCAACTGCACTGTTAGCATATGTCTTATCCTATTAGTATTGCATTGTTTTTAAATGCTGCAAGCCTCCTCACGTTTTAGAAAAAATGCAAATTATAAACAAAGCAAACAAACAAATACAGAAATAAAATATGAGAATAAATGGCTGGTTTCCGTGTTGTTTCAATATCTTTAGGTTCCTGCCAGATGTGATATTGCACCATTGGGGCAATAGTAATTTCCCCTGTGTCCTCCCCCCTTGCACTGTCCTACTGTGTACTGCTGGGGGTCAGGAACTGCCAGCAAGAGGTCTCTTACCTCAGCTACAGCAGGAGGCCTGGCAGCCCTAATCCTGCCTTTTCTCAGACCCAAGTTGGGTAACAATACAGTAAAAATTTACAACAATTCTAATTGTTAATAATAATTTTTAAAAACCCAAATAAGGTAAAAACAAAATAAAAACCAGCCAACAGATTAACGACCGCAGCCAAATCCTTCCACCAAATGCTCTGAGAAATAAAGCCATCTTGCAGGAGTGGAAGAAAAGCCGGTCTTTGCATTGTGATAAAACAGATTTGCCAAAGGCACCTTTATTAAAGGAAAATAAAGAATCTACAGCTGTAGGGGGGAACTCAGGCAGACGGAGCCTTAGCAAGTTCTCTGCCCAGCCTAGAAAGTTACAAAGTACTTATAGCATTTTGGTTACATAGGCTTTGTAATAACAACATTTGATTTATATACTGCCCTTCATGACAACTTAATGTCCACTCAGAGCGGTTTACAAAGTGTGTTGTTATTATCCTCACAACTGTCATCCTGTGAGGTGGGTGGGGCTGAGAGAGCTCCAGAGAACTGTGACTGACCCAAGGTCACCCAGCTGGCTTCAAGCAGAGGAGTGGGGAATCAAACCCGGTTATCCAGATTAGAGTCCTGGCACTCTTAACCACTACACCAAACTGGCTCTCAGGCCAGTTTGGTGTAGTGGTTAAAAAGCCATTTTACCATATATGAAAATCTTTCCAACTGCTTAACCTATGGAAATAATATCATAAGCCTTAAATGTGGCTAACATTCTAAAAGAAGACAAATACATCCTGCTTTAAATGGTAAAAACATAGTTTTAGCAGGAAAGCATGTTTTTATTTGCCTTGCAGTTTCAGTATGCAGTTTTTTAGAACTAGCTAGAATATCTTTGCTCTTTCCCATCCGCACAACCTTGCATTGATCTAAATTTTGATTTAGATAATTGTACAACCTTTTGACTCAGACTTAGACTAGAGACCAAAATCCATCCAAAGGGCTGAGGCCTCAGATTTCTATTTGCACACAAGCCTTACATGCAGTCCGAAGCCCTAAGTACAGTCCATAGATCAGATTTCATAAGATTATGCTTGCACAATACTTTATTTGGTTTACCACTCTGAACACTCCTCCGAAGGAGAGAGAATCTGTTGCAGAGTGCAATCCACCTTCTGTTCCAACAAACACCAGATTGGACAACAAATGAGATCAGCAGTTTCCCATATAGCCCTTTGTGATACCATTTCAGATTCCATTAGCGGGGCATGGAGATTTCAGTGAAAGGGACCAAGACTCTGAGCAAGATTTAAAGGCCTTAATTTGGATCTTGTCACATTCCATGTTCAAGTCCACTTCCATCAGTTCAATACCCTACTGGCTGGCGGGCTGCTCTTTTTAAGGTCTCTGCTCTGAAAAGAGGAGAAGGTAGGAGTAGTTGTTCCTTAGTCTGTCTTGGACTTTTAAAGGCCAGGTCCACCCACAATGTCCTAGCTTTCAAAGATAAGCAGTCCTTTCCCTAGAAGCGGAGACTTCATTGGTTGGTAGATCCATGTTTCATGGTTCCCTATTCCTTCTCTGTTTTAACCCGCAGCATGCCCTCTTGATTCTTGTCATTCTGCTAGGCCCTGCCTATGTTGTTGGTCCATGGCTGAGTGGCCAACTGTTTCCCATTATGGCCAGAACACGGCCACCTAGTAGGGCAATTGAACCCAAGGAACAACTAGGATATATGAGCATTTATTATGATGCCGTACTTAAATTATACAATCAAATCATTTTGTTACAACAGCTTAGTTTGACAGTCATCCTGTTTTCAGCAAAGAGGTTTGTTTCTTTGGTACATGGCAGACAGGTCAAATAAACTGGTGATATTAGTAGTCACTCAGGTTGCAGAACCAATACATTGGCAAGAAATATAAGTATTTTAAAGGAAACATTACATAAAACATGGGAAGGGTGGGATCTCATCAGCTATCCCTACATGGTAGCAGAAATATGGAGGTGGGATTGCTCCAACTACCAAATCTTATGGCAACACTTTCTCATCTGGAATTTAAATATTTTCAATTACAGCATGAACAGATGTAACAAAGACCATATATAAAATGCAAATTGTGCATATAGATGGCTCTGATTCAGGTAAGGAAGAGGAGTTTTAACACATCAATCCTTGTTCAGATTTGCTACCTGAACCCAGTCTCAGTACTTATTAGTGTTTAAAGAAAAAGACGTGTTTTTTTTTCAAAGTTCCCCTATAATTAAATTTCAATGAGGAAAAAACACTTATAACAGTGCAGGGGATATGGTTTAACTAAAACCTCCCCTTCCTGTATGGTTCTGATCCAAATCAGAATTATGTAGGATTACCAGCCCTAAGTTTGCAATCAGCAGGAGACTCACCTGAGAGGAGGTCTAGCTGGTTATACAACGATGTCACTTCCAAGTCATGCTGGAAGTGACCTCACTGCTGGGTTGCAATCAGCAAAGGGCAAGGGGAGATGCAAACAGCAGGCATAAGTGTGTTCTTTCCAGAGATGCAGTGATGTCTCTTCTAGACTGGTAGTGATGTCATCATGTTACCACCACATTGGAACCACTCTGATATTTGGGCAAAAACTCACTAAGAGTGCAATCCTAAGGAGAGTTACTCCTGTCTAAGCCCATTGATTTCAATGGGCTTAGACTGGTATAACTCTTCTTAGGATTGCACTGAAAATCACCTGGAAGGGCCCCTGAATGACTGGTACCCCTCATTTCTCACCCTACTAGCCACCTGAGTGGCAGCAAGAGGTGCCATCTGAGAGTGGGGAATCCCCTGCTCTCAATAGGGCTTCTCAGTGCATAGGAGCAATGCTCTAGCATTTGCCCAAAGCTCTATGGTTTAAACATAGAGTTTTGGACAATTGCTAGAGCATCGCCTCATGTGATGTCATCATGGCATCAATGGCAATGCTAATTGCCTTCCTATTTCCTCTAGAAATTTTTGCCCATCATCCAGCTGAGCACTGGCAAGGCGGGCTGGTGGAGGGGCAGGAAGTCTCCCACCAAAGCAGGAGTCCCAGCCTCCCTCATTATGTACACACATGTAATTTGCCTTTTACAGAGTGAAAAATCCATGATCATCACATCTGTTTGAGTCCTTGATTTTATTACTGACGTTGGAATTTTGAACACAATCTTTTTTTGTATTAGCCTTTCTGTTGTATCTGCATCACAGGATCTCAGAATAATCAACAGCTGTAAACTGCTTAGATTGTGAGAGACAGAATACATTTTGATTCATACAAAAAAAAGAAATCTTCTGTTTGGTCCTGATATAGCAAAGCACTTAAGATATTTGTATGTTTGAGTTCAATAAATAGATAAGCCCTATTTTTGATCATTCTGTTTTCTTTTTTTAGCAAAGCATATCTATTTTGGGCAAAGCAAATCAAATATACTGATTTGATTAATTCATACAAGTTTAGCACAACTGTGCTGCCATATTCTCTATGGATATAGAAGCCAACAGTAGAATGAGAATTAGGCACAAAATAAACAATACACTTTCTGTGGTAAATAAGTACTAGCTTAGCAAAATATTTAATCATACATAATCACCACAACAGAAAAATGTGCTCTTCAACACAGCATGGCCGTATTCATTTATGTAGCCATAATCTCATGGTACATGGATATCCCAAGATCTAAGGCTGGACTTTGATTATTTTTATTATATGATGCTTTAAAATTTTAAATCTAATAATCATTAAACTTTACAAAATAGGCTAAAACTGAAACAACTCCCCTTACCTTTTTAAAACTTACCTTTATACTCCTCTGGCAGATCAAAATGGCCACATCAGAACAACAACAGATTTTGTGAAAGAGTTTGCTCAAAGTTGTTTCCTCAGAGCTCAGAAGTATCTCTCTATAGTTCTATTCCCCATGAAGGGGCTAGGAGGGTGGTGGAATCAATACCCTATACCCGAGAGAATCAATCTCCTTCCATTCCATTTCTACTTAATCTTTTGGATATAGTCCTGGAAAGAAATTATTTTAAATTTAAAGATCAATACTACTATCAAGTCAAGGGGGGAGGGTGATGGGCTGTTCAGCCACCCCAGTATAGCAAACCTATACATGTCCAACCTTGAACAAGATCATATACTCAATGAAGAATCCAACCCTTATAATAGATATGTTTCTTTAAATGCTTTATTGATGATGTTTTTGTTATTTTGAAGGAGCCAGATCATGCAGGGGCATTGGTAGATTGGCTAAATACTGTTGATACTAATATCAATTTCACATGGGAGGGCAATGTGCAATGTATCAGCTTCCTGGATGTAATTGTAAGGATGCCAAGCAACTCTCAAATGAGGACTTCACTTTGAGTAGTAAAATGTCTTTATTTATAAGCTGCCAGAATCATACACTTACTCCATTGTTGCCAGGAATAACAGTTGTAGGAAAGCATCAAGCAATTATAGGTTCAAAAGTGCCATTAACTTCAAAGCCTCTCCCCCAGTCTAACATCATCTAGCAGGCATTGAAAACACAGCTACACTGGGAAGGAACAGGAAAGATAGATGGGGTTTTCCAAGGCTGTACCAGTGTCTTTCCCAGGCTCAGGCAAGGGCTAGGTCTGATCATCACAGGTGATACCAGACAAGTGACAGTTACAGTCTTTAAAGATGGAAATCGTAGATTGGGTGTCCATCCCTTTAAAAAGAAAACAGACAGATGTTCTTTGCACTATTCGTCCTTCCACCCAGGACATCTAAGAAGGAACATACTACTGGGACAATACCTTAGGATAAAAAGAAATTCTTCTAAGGTCACAGATTTCGAGAGAGGCAGTAAAGCTTTGGCTAGATCATTCCGGGAACATGGGGACCCCACTAAAATCACTGAGGAGGCAAACAGAAGAGTGGCTGGTGTACCCCGTAGTTCATTAATTAGACCCAGGAATAGAGACAGAGAGAGCAGAATTAGATGGCAATGGATTTCACTCCTCTATCTTCCACAATTGGCAAGATCATACAGAAATATTGGCATGTAGTGAATAATATTGAAGGCTGTGATAGGACACCCACTATTGGCTACAGCAGGACAAGGAACCTGATAGACACTTTAATTCATTCTAACTTCAGGGAGCAACCAAAAATAGAACAAGAGCCGATAGGACATTACCTCTGTGGTAATTGTAATATATCTAACCTCACAACCAAAGTTTCATCCATTACCAACCTGGTAACAAACAAGTCTTTGTACACCATGGCTTTCTCAACATGCAACCCCCCAAATGTAGTGTATTGTGATACAATGCAGCTGTCCCCTATTGTATGTGGGCAGTACTTCTCACCCACTAAAAATTAGAGTCCAGGAGCATGTATCAAGGATAAAAAATAGAAATATAGAAGGCCCCCTAGTGACTCACTTAATGCAACACCACTCTGACTGGAGACTTTAAGGTCTCAGTATTATGTGTAATAAAATCTTCATTGAATTACAACACACAACAAAGTTTATTGCAGGTAGAGTCGGAGTGGATTTTTAGATTGAACACCCTTACCCTGTATGGATTACACAATGAAATTGATTATTCATGTTTCATATGAAATTGTGAATGTCTCTTTAAAATGTTACATCTCAATGAGCTGATGGCTGCTTTAAAAATTAACTGCAAACAATGTCCTGTACAATCTTTGACCATAGTATCTGTACCAACTTGATGATGTGTTAGACTCTCTTTTTGGATTTTAAGTATATGTTTTTGTGTAACTAAGGATAATGGTAGCAGAGTGAAGAGACTGAGATTTTGAGCATTGTTTTGTGTTTTATTGACAGTGAATAATTTAATGAGCCTTTGAAAAAGTTGTTTGCAAAATGGGAAGTTTTCAAATATGCTGGCAAAACCCATTAGGGTCTTGGATTTCTACTCGGCATGATATTCCACTCTTCGTCACTTCTCCAGAGAATCTCTTCATATTAGGAGAAATTCCAGCTGAAAAAACAGATAAGATATTGAGATATAAGACTTTGGAGATACTTACCACATTATTGCTTACCTTGAGTGGAACAGGACATTTAAAGAATAGTGCTCCTCCTCCTGTAGGATTGTTCTTCACCAGTTGGACTTCCAGATACTATAGGATTCTTGATGAGGACATGGTGAATATTTATTGAATATTTATTGAATGTTATCTTTTGTATTTATTGGGATATTTATTGACTGATATGAAATATCTTGTAGATATAGCAGATAGTGAATATTAGGACTATTTTGATACATTGTATACCTTTACATTTCCAATTTAAGCACTTTAGCACTCTGCACTTTCTAAAATATATTTAAATTATTTATGAATGTGTGGGAATATGTTTTCTACCTCCGGTTAGTGATCTTGTTGGTTGGGAACTTCCTGGTGGAGCCAGGAGTTCTCCTAGAATTACAGCTGATCTCCAAACAGAGATCAGTTCCTTGGGATAAATGACAGTTTCTGGGGTAGACTTTATGGTACCACATCCTGACTGAGTTCCCTCTCCTCCCCAAACTTTGCCCTCCCCAGGTTCCATCCTCAAATCTCTAGGAATTTACTAACCAGGAGCCGGCAACCCAATCAACCAGCACACCTGGCCATTTGAGCCAATGATGGGCTAGTTTAGTAGGATCCTATCCTTAGATGAGTCAGGATGCTACGATCCATACTTACACTGTAGCAACTTGCACTACTACTGCCAAAACTACTTATGGCCTAATCAGTCAAAGGTCCAGGCCTAATTAGATAATACCACCACTCCTCAGGACACTGTGGAGCACCAACTTCTTCCAAGTGGGGACCGCAAGTTGCTTATGTATTTCCCCTCTCCTCCATTTTATCCTCACAACAACTGTGTGAGGTAAGTTAGCCTGAGTGTGCATGACTGGCTGAAGGTCACCAAGGAAGTTTCCATGGCAGAGCAGGGATTAGAACCCGAGTCCTCTTAATCCTATCCTTACACTAACTGCTATACCACAGTGATCTTTTAGCAAAAACGTCAATGAAACAGGATTCATTTTCACAGCATGTTGAGACGGTCGTCTACTAAAATGGTTTTTAAATAGATTTAGGCAAATTGGGATACAATATGTACTATTAGTTATGAATAGAGATGTGCGCTTCGGGTTTCCGATTCAGAAAAAAAAACTGAATCAGGCCCGATTCATAAAGTATAATGGCACCAATTTGGAAATCCGAATCAAAGCTTCCCAAAGCAATTCGGATTGCTCCAGATCACTTCAGGGCCTATTTAAAGGGCTTCCTCCCACACCACACCACTTACCTTGGACATCCTGGCAGCAGCAGCGCAGGCAGTAGAGGCTGTGGCTGTGGCCTTCCCCATAGCGGAGGCGCCTGCTGTGGCCTTCCCTGCCACCCAGCTGGCTGCTGCAGAGGCAGAAGCAGTGGTGAGGGTGGCGGGGGCATTGGTTCCAGCCTTTCCCACCGCCCTGCTGGCTGCTATGGCAGCAGAGGTACCGGCTGCAGCCTTCCTCACTGCTTAGCTGGCTGCTGCAGAGGCAGAAGCAGTGGTGTGGGTGGCAGAGGCACCGGTTCCAGCCTTCCCCACCACCCTGCTGGCTGCCACAGCAGCAGAGGCACCTGCTCCAGCCTTCCCCGCCATCCAGCTGGCCACTGTGGAGGCAGAGGAAATGGTGCAGGCAGTGGCGGAGCTGACTCCTGCCTTTGGGACAGGTAAGTGGGGTTGGGGTTGGGGGAAGGGGGCTCAGTGGGGGGGTAGGGGGCTTGGTGACAGTTTCCTCCCTCACTGTGGTATGCTCCAAATAATTATGAAGCATGCCAAAGTGATTCCAATAACCCAAATCTGAAGCGGCTTCCCGAATCAGGAAAACTGAATATTTCCCTGGTGCACACCCCTAGTTATGAATGATAAAAGGAACTTCTATGTTCAGAGGCAGTATATCTTTAAAGTGTAGATTCTGGGTACCCACAATGGAGCAGGATATTGCCTTTATACTATGCATGTCAGTTTTACAGAACCACCTGACTGATCTGTAGAGGAAACAGAATGTTGAACTGATTCAGCAGGACTCTTCTCATAAAAAACAAAAATTTAGAATAAAGACAAAAGAGTATCACCACTGTAACTGAAATTATTTCATTCTACATTTGTGGCAATGCAGCTCAGGCACATCAGTTGAATTATAACAGCTGGAAGTGCTGAAGTCCTTAATAAATGGACCCTCCTGTGGAGATTTGCAGGAGTTCTCTCTCTGTCATCATGCTTGAGATACCTGTCAGTTCCACCTGGTGCGAATCTTATTTAACGATCATATATCACTTTTTGTTGTCGACTGGAATGCTTGGGGTGGGAGGATTAATGAAGGCTGGAATGGACTATGACCTAAAACACTATTAATTACAAAGGGTCACTATATGTTGTTGCTTGCTATGTTCAAGACTAGATTTTGTACATGTGCATATGTTATGTTTATGATGAAATCCTGCTGACAGTGAATAGATCAGAATATGCTGGATGCTTTGAAACGATTCATTGGCATATTGGTAAGAGCAAATTTAACAAAAACTTCAAGCTGTAACATGCTTAAGCCAAAATAACTGGATTTCAGCTAATGCAATTGCACTGTCTTGAAGACAACTAATCTTTTTCGTTCCAAATATTTCAATTATAACTGATTATATATTGAAGTCGAAACTAAGCCCTCCAAATATTATTTCTTCTTATCTGGTTAAGCAATTCTAAAATTTAGTATTTTACTATATATATCTTGTTTGCAAATGATGCAAAACTGAATGATTCAAAAGGGCTTTTTTATACAGATAGGAAGGCTGTATTGCAAGGAGATGATCTCACAGAGATGCTTCACTAACGAGTTAGGAAATATAGACTTCAACACTATGTTCTCTTACACATTACCTGTTACTTTTAGTATGTGTTCATATGTACTACCTGTTACTTTTAAGCAGGGCTTTTTTCTGGGAAAAGAGGTGGTGGAACTCAGTGGCCTCAGACAGAGGGGAGTTTAGATTGCCCTACGCGCAGTGGTGCGGAGGGCAATCTAAACTCCCCTCTTTCTGGAGATCAGGGGGCGGGGCCACCAGACATGTGACCATTTTCAAGAGGTTTCAGAACTCCGTTCCACCGCGTTCCAGCTGAAAAAAAACCCTGCTTTTAAGTATGACCCTACTGGGTAGTTCATTGTTGTCTAATGTCAGTCCAAGAATTGCTCATGCTCTGTTTCAGCATTTCTTCAACTCTATATTGAATTTTTGCTAATGTTATGACTTTGTAAACTTGCCTTTATTTACTCTATGACATTGTTTATTGAAATGTCCTTGATAATGACTGTGCTAAGTTCACACTATGTAATCCACCTTGAGTCTCAATGAGAAAGGTGGAATATAAACAAACAAACAAACAAACATTACATGTGTACTGTTTGTCTTCTGGGCAGAATCATCTGTTATGCCTTACATTCTCCAAACTATTCTCTGCTGAGAACGGAACGATAGTATGTAGGGATGCCCAGGGGAGGCGGGGAGGTGTCTTTTCTTCCGATAGACAAACTAGGAAATTTGTGGGAGCACTAAAAAAGAAACATATGAAATGGACAAACTGACAAGAAGGCTGAGAGATCAGAATCCTGAAGAATTTTTTAAAGACTGGGGGAAACTGAAGGAGTATTTGGAGAAAAGGTGGGACGTGAAAGGGAAATTATGGCAATTTGAAAGTTATTAAGTGGGGTGATGTAGAGATAGGGCTCTTTACCATTCAAATTGAAGTTTTAAGTATGGTTAAGTTTTGGATTAGAATAGATTTGATATTAATGGATATTATTTAGTATAGTAATGAAAAATATTATAATAACATATAGAAAGAATAGATAAGTAACTTGTAGAATAAGAAATGGGTTGGAAAGCTGTTGGAAGTCTTTTGAAAAAGGGGGGAGGGAAAGGGTGGGGGGAAATTGATATTTAGGTGTTTAATTGAATATTTTGTTTATATATGTACTCACCTAATAATTTTTTTTTTAAAGAAACATATGAAACATTTCTCTTTTTTGGAATGAGTAAAATGCTTCTAAATACAAGAGTTACTCATGCAAAATGGATTTTTTTATGTAAGACAATGTAATGATGATTCCTGTGTGCATTGTAGTCCTATACAGCATATTTTCAAGGATCTATTTATTCATTTCATGTGAATTGGTATGCTGTAATGTATTCAAGACGATGCATCAAGACTCTTTTCAATGTTATAATGTTTAACTTGATACACAAATATGCTTGTAGTCCTATTGTGACTGTATAGTTCTGTCCAAATATCCTCTGTTTTGTTTATTATAAAATTTATTCTATTCAGTTTTTATTTGTTCCTGCTTCTGGGATGGACAAATTAAAATAAATGTATTAAGGTAGCATAGAGCGCAGCCATTTGCAGCTCTGTCTCAAGTACTGAGGATTTTGCAATTTTGCTTATATTTTTAATTTCAACAAATATGCCAAAGAGTGTATTTTATGTTGTTTAAGCAGTAAAATAAGTTTAGGATTGAAAGGAAAGTAAGCACTGAATATCTTTCAATGTTTCCCAAAGTTGGAGGTTTGGAGTGATCACATTATATATATTTGCTATGTAAATGGGATTTAAGTTCATTAATTTCCAAAATTTTATGTAGGTTGCAACCCATTCAATGATTTTAAGAAACTCAGTTTTAATCTTTTCTTTTCAAATTTATGAGGACAAATGCATTGGTAATACTTAGTTACGCAGTGGTTGATAAAAATGGACACACTACATTTGAATAGCAGGATCAAAGGAAGCCACTCAGCAGCAGATTTCTCTATCTTTAAACATTGTTTTGCACTCTTTGCAGTCACCCAAGGCAGCAAAATGATAAGATAAAAGCAATGGTGTTAATTCATGTGTGACTTGTTTGCATACAAAACACTTCCTACAACTATCCTGCCTGAAATCATTTTTATAACGCAATCATTATATAGATGCTTACCAGCAAATGATGAACACTGAAAAAGAACAACTAGATTATTTAATTCCACTAAACATTGATCATACCCCAAAGCAGTTAGCACTTTGCAGAACTGGTGATGATTAGTCACTTTGTGTGTGATTTTGATAAAGCTGAAGATACAGTTGTTATACTCATCTTTCATCATTTCTCATGCCAAAATATGTTAAGAGGTCTAAAAAAAAAAATCTCTGTTATGGTATTCTGAAAACAAACCATTTAATATTATTTTAGGCTTTGCTGTTACTTAAACTCATGTAAATTTAGATCATCTCAATTTTATAATATAGGTTTAAAAAGTATATAGACTCTCATTCCTCAGGAAGATCTTGGAAGTTGTGTATAGTTTCAAACCCAGCTCAAACTTCATAAGGCTTTGATAATTTTCCTTAGCCACAACCATCCCTCATTCCTATCCATCTCTTACCAAAATCTCTTGTCTAGTGCATCAATCATTCCTTTCCACTCCATTCACTGAGGGATGAATTGAAGCACACCAAGTTTTAATCAAGCCAGGGAAGTGTGAGCATTTTCTTATATTACAAGATATATTCATCAAGCTTCTTGTAAGAGGAAGGGTAGATCCAAGGGGAAAGGAAAACTCCCAAACATATCCAGATCATGAACTAGCTATGTAACAAGAGTTCTTTGTTATGATGACCTGTCACTTTTCTGGGTGGGGTTTCCCCAAAACAAATGGTGAAGCGATGATTCCCAGAAACCTCTGTAATCCTGGTATGAAACTCAATTGTCTATGAATTGTTTGCATCACAAACGTATCAGTTAAATAAAACAAGACATTTTAATGTTCAGACTACTTACAATTAATAGCTTCTTCATTGCTACTGTCTTTCCCTTTAATCACCCCACTCATAGTCAAAGTAGTTAAAGGCAGATACTTTTAATTTAAATGTGCAGGCAATAGTAATCTTCAACAGTCCACCCTGAGCCAGGAAAATATTGAGTAGACCCAGAAGAATGAAGTTTGAAGAAATATTATGGGGCAGGGTGGTAGAAGGGGGCATTAGCAACTCCTTTAAAAAACAAACAAACAAGTTTTCCCTCTTTTAGAAGCAAATTCTAAATCTTTTGTATCATTTTAAGCCTTTCCTCCCCCAAAATGTTCAGTGTTTCAGAAAGGGGTCTCTTTGTGAGTTGGGATAATTAGCATACAAGAGATGCAGCAAGAGGGGGCAACTAGCAGGATCTCCACCAGTGTATACCAGGATCGTTCCCTTTAGAGGACACTCTAATAAAACAGGCAGATGTTCAACAGGAGCAGTTTTTATTTAATGGAGCAGCAAGAGAGCAATCACATGAAATATACATCACACTCACACACACACATAGAGCTAACTAGGAAATCAGTGAGGAAGAGGGAGAGAGATTCGGGGAGGTCCTATATTTACCCATCCTGGGAGAGAAGGAGGTCCATGGAAGTAGCAGTGAGGATGGCCAGCATCTCATGGAAGGGAAGAAGGGAGGGCTCAGATATATCTGAGGGTGTGTGGAAGGGTCCAGAACACACACACACTGAGCACATGCCAGGGCAGTCCAATTATACTGCAAAACGTATCCTGGGGCAAAACTGATGTCTCTGCCCCCAAAACAATAGCTTAATGGCTGTCTCCGGAGGCGAAACAATAAAATTGGGAAAGGTATGATTGTGCATATCTGGGAGGAACTATTGGTAAAAATAGTGATTGATAACCAGCGATAGTTGGATGGGAAGGGATTATCGGGTCCCTGAATAGCTCAGAGTGGGAAGGAGGCTGAGGGGAGATTTGGAAGAGTGTAGATGAGATAAAGCAGGAGCTTCTGGAAGATTTCTTTTGTCTTAAATCTTTGTACATCTCTGGGGTGTGGGGCTGATAGTCAGTCTTGCCTCACAACTCACATTCCAGTATTTTTCCATCTCCAGCCAGAGTTGGGAACTGTTCTGCTTAGCCAGGTAGCATGTCTGGTGCTTGAAGCATATGGGGAAAAGGCTTATGAAATGTCCATATTCATAAGCTGTTCTTTCAGTGTGAGGGAGAGTGTGACTGCTAACACAGTGGGGGATGTGCATCTCCTTGCATGACAATCTTTATTTCTGATCTCTGTCTCTGGGAGCATCACATGTTGTTACAGTTGTAGAAAGAAAGTTCAGGAGATGAGTTTAGTAATATTTTCTTTTAGTCTGATCATAGAGATGGGCTTTGTTCATGTTCAAAATGTGAGTGAATTCCTAATGATGAATTCCGGAAGAAGCTTTTCAGTTCTAGTCATCTGGCACATTTGGTCTGCAGCAAGGGTGAACTGGGACATTAAAATGGTTCTGAAGCAAACCAAGTGGAGACATTTGGCTGAATCCTGGCCAGTCGTGATGATGACCATGGATGTAGGCTTATTTTTTTGCCTCCTTCCTGCAAAAGCATTGTTTGTCTCAGACCCAGTGAGCAGTGGAACAGAAGTAGGGGACTAGTTACCTATGTCAGTCACTGATTCTGTTGGGCTCATATGAGCCTAGCAGCTACCATGAGGCAGCACTGCAGAGGATGTTTGGTTTGGACCCACTCAGAGATGGCCAGCACAGGAGAAACAGACAAAAAAGCCTTCTCCTGTCATTGTTGCTATTGGGGTTGGTTTGCTCTTGGCTACCAGCAGTCCTCTAGGACAGTCTCTCACTGGGAGCTTTCACAGTAAGTTAAAGGATCCGTCCACCCTTGTTTGCAGGTGCCTTTCTGCAGCACACTTGCTTTCTGTATGTGGCACACTAGTTAAAGGAAGAGCCTGTTAGGTACTTCTCACTTTGACTCTACAATTCTGTGTAAACGAGAACAGTTAAATGCCTATGAAATTCTCTATCCACATCAAAGCACAAAGCAACTAAAATAGATACGTTGAAGAATTACATGTAAATCTTTTCAGCTTATACACTTCAAAATACACAAAGGCCAAATCTAGGCTTTTGGATACTTTAAAGGTTACTCACTGATAAAATGAAGGATCATAGCTTTAAATAGAAGATTATTAGTTATATTTATAAATTACGTTTTTTTAAAAAAAAAAAATCTTAAACCAGTTATGACATTCCCTTGCCCTTAAACTACAGAAATGGCACCAGAGGCATTTTTAAAACTCAAAAATAACTTTTTGAGGTAAAATTCAACATATATACATATAGATCATTCTGGTAACATTCAGAACATGCACAGGCTTCAGTTTTTAGGCTCTTCACTGTTACTTAAGGTTTCTGTTGTTAGGCTTTGTTTCCCTTGTGTCTTCCCCCAAGTACTTGACTATTCTTTTTAGTATTCTCCTTCATTTCTGGGGTTATGAAGGCTGGTACCCTCTTTTTAGAACCCCAAGCCCCCTCTCTGCACACCAGTGCTTTCCTTCAGTCCTCAACTGAACGTGGAAGTCTCCTCAGGCAGTTATCCACCACACCTGACCAGGGATTTCTCCTCTCTCTAGAGCTGTCTCCCTGTTTCAACTGGCAAGGGACAATCTCCTCTAGACAATTTACCCCGTTCTTTTTGGCCCGTTTGGGAGTCTGAAATTACTACCCAAACCTCCTGCCAACTTTTTCAGTTCTTCTGCTGGTGTAGAAAACTGCTTTCCCCGAGAACTTCATCTAGCAACTCTCCTAACGGAATCTCTCTCTCTGCCAGGACTGGAAAAAAATCCCTCCTCTCTCTGCTCTGGCTACTCAATCAGATGGCTTTGGATTAACTGCCACTCAAAGCGCTCTGATTCTGAGACATGTTAACCCTTAACAGTCCTGCACAGGCTTCTCTAAAATATGCAGACCATCACGCCAGTCAATAAGGCAGTGGAAGAAAAGGGTACCCTCCTTGTCAAATTAGCCCTATCAAATTTGCTGCTTTAAGGTGGTGGAAGTTCTTGTAGAAAACAGATTATTTGATTGGCAGCAACTTTTTTCTTTAGCAATGTCACTGACTCAAAGTACTAAAATGTTTGCCTGCATTTTTGAAGACATTGGGAGCAGATAGGCAGTTGAGATAAAGATAACACCATTATTTAGTACAAAGATTTGCTATGTATCACCCTTTGGCATGTTTCAACATGTTCGTTTTATCAAAATGTGCAAAAGGTTATAGACTGCTTAAAGCAACTTGAAATCATTATAATGTTAAAAAAGCGTGCTAAAGTTCTTATTCAGAATCATATTCTATCAGCTTCTAATCTGATAAATTAGGACCTGGCACCTGGGAACTCTAGCTGTGAAGCAGTTTATGCTGAGAATGTAACTGACCCAAAGTCACCCAGAGCTTACATAGCAGAATGGAGATTTGAATATGAGTCTCGTGGTGTGGTGGAGTACTGGGGTTTTCAAGGCAAGAGGCTAACAGAAGCTGTTTGCCATTGCCTGTCTCTGTATAGGAACCCTGGACTTCCTTGGAGGGCTGACCCTATTTAGTTTCCAAGATCTGACAAGATCTGGCTTGCCTAGGCTATCTAAGTCAGGGCTGCATATATACATTGGTGCACCTTAAATATATACATTGCCTAAAGAGACCTGTTGTTTTCATTTCCAAGCACCAAATATCTGTATTTTAATTTGTGTTGCTCAGTCTCCAGTCTTCTGATTTTCATACTTATTCTGTTCTATACTTTACATTTTTATTCATAACTTTTCATAAATTCAACTGAACTTTCTTCCAAGTCACTGTGTATAGTCTTTGGGGTTGCCACTTGCCAGCTTTAGGTTGTGAAATTCCTGGAGATTTTGAGGGTAGAGCCTGGGGAGGTTGGGGTTTAGGAGGGGAGGGACTTCAGGATATAATGCCATAGAGTCCACCCTCCAAAGAAGCCGTTTTTTCCAGGAAAACTGATGCCAGTTGTCTAGAGATCAGTTGTAATTGCAAGAGATCTCTAGCCACCACTTGGAGGTTGGCAATTCCAATAGTCTTGCATGTTATAATACTTTAGTCTGTGACTAGACGCTGCACTTCCCATAAGATCATTATGATCCACTGAGCTAGTGCAAGCAAACAGAAAGAAAAGGGAGGCAGACTGTCCCAGGGTTCAGTGTGGTTACAGGGTGTTCTTCAGCAAAGAAGGGAATGTGATCTTGAGCCAAGCCTGCCAAACATTTCTAAGGTAATGTATTCTGCATTGGTTCTTCTACTAAACGAGGGTGTGTTGGTGCCCAGCCAGAACAGAACATCCACCAGGTGCTTTATTGCAACAGGATCACCATCATATATAGGAAAATGGAAGCATTAGCATTAGTTTCTGTGATGAATGGCTAACTAACGTGGAGTCTCAGAATCTGTTTCTGAAAAGTTGTCAAATCCTGAGAGACTGCTCTTCTATACCAATCATTCTTTTTCCTCTACCTCCCTAAACATGTGGGAGAAGAATGTATGCAGATTGTTTTCCTTCACCAGTTCAGACCTACCTCCCACACATCTAAGGGCCTCCTTACCATATGGTGTTGTTTGAATTTCAGGACCATTTTAGAAATTAAGCATGGCATCCATTCAAATATACAACTAATGCTTACTTTAATTTTTGTTAAAAACATTATTCAGTTGCTTAAATGAGACAGTTCAACCAAGAAGACAACTGCAAGCCTAGTTTTTTTAACTTTGGGGAATATAGTATCATAGATAGCCCAGGTGAGCCTGATCTCATCGGATCTCAGAAGCTAAGCAGGATTGGCCTTACTTAGTAATAGGATAGGAGACCTCCAAGGAAGGCCAGAAAGGCTATGCATAGGCAGGCAATGGCAAATGATCTCTGCTAGTCTCTTGCCTTGAAAACCCCAACAGAGGTTAGTCAGCTATGACTTAATGGCACTGGCCGTTCCTATATGTCCTTCTTTCCCTGAAGCTCTTTCCCTTCCTTCTTCTGTCAGGGTAACTCTGCCATCACCAGCTGAAGCCCTGGTAAGTCATTTTGGCATTACAGCACTACCTGCAATCTTTCAGATAAGCACAACTGCAATTGTGTGTGAAAAGGGTAATGTGCACATTCTCTAGCTTTGATATACACACACATGTCATTCTGATCATACATGCAAAGTTGGAAAATGTGCACATTATCCTATTCACACAAAATGGTGACCAGTCATATCAGGAAGTAGCATGCTCTACAGTTACAAGAGGGTTGGAGTGCCAAAACCATAACAACTGATCTTGTGAAGCAACAGGAGTTGGGAAGCACTTCCTTGCCTAAGACTCTGGGAAATCACTGCCAGTCAGAGGAGGCAATAGTGAGCTCTACAGACTAATGGTCTGACTTTATATAAGGCAGCTTCGTATGAATACCTGTCAGCAAACCAGTGTCTTGTAGTGATTAGAGTATCAGACTAGAATTTGGAAAATCTAGATTTGAATCCCCGCTCTACCTTGGAAGCTTGCTGGGTGACCTCGAGCCAGTCACATACTTTCAGCCTCACCTATCTCACAGGGTTGTTGTGAGGATAAAATGGAGGAGAGGAGAAAGATATAAGCTATTTTGTATCCGCGGGGAGAAAGGAAGGGTATAAATGAAGTAAATAGTAAATAAATACTGAAAGCATTCTGCTAATCACAATATTTAGATTAAAAAACATCCCCATTTTTAAAACAGTTCTTGCAAGTATACAGCATTGAGAGAACAGTGTGTCTAAAAAGAAAGAACCCAAAGAAAGGCTTCCTGGCCAGATTTATTCCAAAGCACTGTATTTTCCCCACAGTATAGGATGAGATGGATGTGAACCACCCACCATATCATTTGTACGTAATATCATTTCACTCCTACCCTTCATCTGCCTTCCTTATTTTCAAGACTGCAGGGCTACAAAGATGTAATAGGTATTTTTACTGTATTGACACATACCTCTTATTCCTTTCAGAGAGCCAGTGCGCATGGGAACATGCATAGTTAATAATGTGTGGTCTACCTGCCTACATATATGTAACATACCATGGAATCCACACTGAATGACAAGATGTGTTTAAACATTTCATATTTTATTTACAGAGCAAGAGAGAAAGAGAGATGGAAAGACACAGACCACTGAAGTTCATGTTCTGAGTCTCACATCTTTGAGGAAAAAAGATAGAACATTTGTAGTTCTCATGACCGAGTAACATGTGAAAAGGTACTTTTCAATTATCTTGATGGGCAAATGACATTTGTTAGACAGAAAACACTGTGCTGAACTGCAATCTGAACAGAAAACTGGCCTGTCTCTCTTTCTAGCTAAGATAGTTTTAAAAAATAAAAAGGTTTTATGTTCTGGTTGTTGTGGATTTTCCGGGCTGTATTGCCGTGGTCTTGGCATTATAGTTCCTGACGTTTCGCCAGCAGCTGTGGCTGGCATCTTCAGAGGTGTAGCACCAAAAGACAGAGATCTCTCAGTGTCACAGTTTTATGTTCTGTCACCAGTGCTGAAGTAAGAAAGGAGTTTACAGAGTTCACTCCCTACCTGCTCATACTGTGGAAGCCAAGTACTATATTGTTGCCTGCACAGTTGTAATCTGCCAGAGCAAGGCAGTCAATTGAGGGCAGGCTAACACATTAGGTAGCACTGATAGGACCATAGCTGTCATTTTACACTTTGCACTCTGAGTCCTGCCCTTTTAAGCCAGACAGAGAAGAAAAGGGAATTGGGCTGTACTGAAGGAGAGCTCTTAATATCAGTCTGCTCTACAGCAATGATCAGGTGATGTTACTACCAGGTGATGCTATGAAAAGCCTCAACTAACCATTTCTGTATATTAAACGGACAGTACTTTCTTTCCTGCCCAGTTGGCAGCCCTATCTGGGTGAAAGAATAATGGGTGAAGGAGGTGAGAAGAACAACAAGATATTTCTTTTGGGGGATGGGCAGAGGGGGAATTAGTGTTTAGGAGAAAAATTAATTGATGGAAAATTTAATTTTGGAGAAAAAATTTAATCTGGTTAGGAAATAAATTGACTGAAATGGAATTGAAATCAAATGTCCTTTATTATCTTTTATCAATTTATTAATTTGATTTCTAGCCTGCCCTCCCCGCAAGCAGGCTCAGGGCGGGTTACAGGGATACATATAAAAACAAAAGATAAAAACATATGCTGCTGCCGCCTGGATAACTCTTGCTTTCTCTTTAACAGACCCAGAAACACAAAGGAGGTGTAAGCCATCATACCAGGCCTACACTTTAACACATGCTGCCCAGTAAGCTAGGAATACAGTTGCCATCTCCTGGCCAGGAGACTGGAAAAGTACTGAACTTTAGGTCATGAGAAAGGCGAGTTAATGGCCCCACAACCTCTCCCCACCCCTTAAGGGTGCAAAATCTACAGATCAAAGTAGTGATCTTTCCAGAGTTCTTGATCCCAATCCCTCTGATCTTCCCCCTCACCTCCTCCCTAATTACAGGCACTCAGGGATCTGAGGGCTCTTCCTGCCTCAATAGATGTGCCTGATCAAACCTTCTCTTGTTTTATTGCCTTACAGTGCAGGAGACAACCTTTTGAATTATTGTGATAAGCAAAAGTCTCCATCCTACCCAAAAGGATGCATTTTTCCTATAAAAAAGGCTGCTTTCAGTGGGTGAGTTTCCTATACACATCCTCAAGACGTACTGGACACTTCAAAGCTGCTCCTCTATGAACTCCTCTTGCCTTCAGGATTGGTAAATATAGTTTTCTCTTTGCACTGCTTTCCTACTTTCCGTACTGTCTTCTAGTTAGATCTGTGTATGAATGCTGTGTGTATTCTCTGCAATTGTTCTTTTATTGCGTCTTTAATAAAAACCACTCCTGTTGAACATCTGTGTGTTTATTAAAGAGTTCCCAGAGGCAAGCAATCCTCATATACATTGGTTAAAAGAACCCAGTTACCCTCCTCTTGCAAACTCTCCTTGCTAATCCCCCTATCTCACAAGAAGACCATTAATTTGAGTAGCAAAGGGTAGTAATGATTTGCTTGCTTGTTTTATTTTTAAACCTTTGCCTTTGGACCTTTAGTTCAGCTCCTCCTTATTTTACCTTAAACTTATTCTCCCAGGAGGGTCCTGGTTCCAATTAACACTCCTTATATTTCCACTCACACAGAGCTTCAGGTGTTCCCTATTTTACCCAAGCTTTTACCTGAAAATACTTTTTCTTTTGTGTCCCCTACATATTATATTGCTTCCTTCCTGACTACTTCAAACATTTCCTGCCGTCACCCCCCCAGGACAGCTTTCACCTTAGACCTCCTCAGTTTAGCTGGTATATAAGAAGACTTGTTATAGATGGTAGTTTGACATAATGGTCAGCATGTGACAGTGGTTCTGAGGGGCGGGGGAGAGAGATTTTTCTTGCTTAAAGAAAAGTAGATTTTTTAAAAGTGCATGAGCATGATGGCTGCAGAGTTTTGATAAGTGTGTTGGTTTCAAATGTAATTATATCTTCTTAAAGGTATTTTCACAGACTCAATCAAACAGACTAATTTTCCACATAGATCTTCACTGGCAGACTAAACTCTCTTCTCATCTACACAAACATAGATTCATTCAGGCCTTTTCACACAGCTTGCCTGACCTAGATAAATTAATCTCTCAGATATACACAGACTGACCCAGGTGCACACGCAGTTTGCCTGACTTAAGAATAACAACAACAACAACAACAACATTCGATTTATATACTGCCCTTCAGGATGACTTAGCACCCACTCAGAGCAGTTTACAAAGTATGTTATTATTATCCCTACAACTTCAGGGCACATCACAACTATTTTAAAACACAAGTAAACCATTAGGGATGACATATACAAAGATACAACTAAAGTATTTCCATATTTATTCCAACTCGCTTTTTAAAAAAGGCCTAACATACATTTTTCATAATATGTTTATGAAATGTCTGGAAAATGACAAGACTTAATTTAGATGACTATCCGGATAGAAAAAGGGAATTTGAACCTGAGATCCATCCATAAGAAACAACATGCATTTGGACTTTTTTATGCTTTGGGTCAACCGTAACACTAATGGAACACAAAAATGTACATGACCTCTTACTGATTTTAGAAATCCTTAGGTATGTTATCATTGAATATTTAGTTGGATTACTTTATGTTGCAATTGAAATCAAAATCATCAGTCAATAAATTAGCTGATGCATTTAATTGGTTAATATGATGAATCAGATTTTATTTTGAAATCTTGTTAGTTGTCATGAATAGCCATTTATTTATATTTTATTTCATTTATACCTTACCTTTCTCCCCAAAGTAGCCTACATCACTCTCCTCTCCTCCATTTTATCCTCACAACAACCCAGTGAAGGAGGCTAGGCTGAGAGTGTGTGACTGGCCCAAGGTCACCCAACAAGTTTCCATGGCAGAGCAGGAAGTGGAGCCTGGTTTACTGAGATCCTAGCCCATCATTGTAGCCAATATGCCACGTGGCTCTGCCTTCATGTGATTTCTAATCTGGGTTGTATTTCAGGGTTGCCATTTAAATTATCTGTCATGTCTGTATAAGCCTTTGATAAGTAAGAATAACAGTATCCTTCACCAACATGATTTTTTCCACCTGAAATGTGAGGGAGAGGTTCTTTAAAAAATGCAGGGACAAAGTCAAACAACAAAAGATCTAAACTACGTTCATGTTGTAAATGGCTAAGAAGTCTGGCTCCTTCTGGATTACAAATAACAGCTGGGAGGTGTAAAGTTTTTCAGTTTATTGTAGGAGAACTTCTGTAATCCTCTTTTTTCTCTTTTAATCTTGGTTACTCGTGAAAAGAAAACCTTTGATTTTTCCCCCATCTGTAGCTTTTACAGGGTATAAGGTAGATGGGGGTTGTATGCATGCCTCTATCTCTTATGTAAACCATGTGTACATCTACAATTGAATGAGCATGGAGAATTTGTTAAGAACTGATCCCAAATGCTTGTAAAGTTCTGTAAAAATTCAAATTAACATCAATGTTACAGGGTAAGCCTGAAGGCCAGATCCATTCAACACAGTGCCAACAAAGAAGCAATTAGGATAAGGTCCAGCAGTGACCACTGCTTCAGTTCAATGTCACGGCGGGTTGGGGCACTGCGAAAGGCTGAGTTGGCACTCTTGTACTGGCATGTTTGCTACTGCCGTATATGGTGATTCACACTTCCCCTTCCATAAGAAGTGAGACATTCAAAGCAACCTTTGCAACAATGGATTCCTTTTGAGGAGAGAACATATGAAGGGAGAAAAGTGTCTTTGTAATAACATTGTCAAGTACAAACACAGCGGTTGAGCAAATATTGTGCTTCAGAAATAAGCACATGGGCAGGGCTGCCAAGAGCCCCAGATAAAGAAACTTTTTTGCCTCCCACACAAGATTTGGCTCTTCTTGTGTTTAGACAAAAACACACAAGATGTTTGATTTAAGAGGTACGGTGCTAATATTTGCTTTGTCACATTACATAGCTCCCCAGCTCAAAGGGCAACCTGAGCCCCTGGAATTTTGTACCCAAAACCACTCTCAAATGGTCTTCACACAGGCAGGCACATCTGGAATCAAAGCAATGTCTCAAACCTCAAATCAAACAGAAATACTTTAAACATTACTGCTTGGAAATTCTATCATCGAAGTCTCGGTTGTTCCTGTTGAGGTCTCTCACAATCTGACAGATCAGGTAAAACTGGATTCCACTAGCTCTCTCCCAGACTAGAAGGGGTAATCAGTATTTCACATAGTAGTAGTAGAGAAAGAACACTGGGGATAATATGACAATTTGGCTTACAATGTTGGCGTTAGCATGGCATAGAAATAGTAGGGAATAACAGAAACAGAAACAACAATTTTGCTATGCATCTATGCATTTTTTATACAGGCAAGGCCAGCTCACCCCCTCCCATGCCCCGGAGGCATACAATAGGACCTTCCTAGAGTTCCTGAATTAATCAATGCAACACACCCTATCGATTTTCCTTTAACCACTTTCCTATTCTTAGGCGATTCAGGGAACTGGTAGCATCACCCATCCACCTTGCAGGTTGCCAATCATAATTGATAACTTTAGTTCTGCCTGGGAAGACCTAATCAAACCTTCCTAGTTCATTGTCCCACCTCAGAGACTGTGACCAGCTCTTTGTCTCGCCCTGGAGACAACTTCTCAATCCTTTGTCCCATTCCAGGAACAACCACTCAAGTCTTTGTTTGGGGGGCAGAAGATGCCCCTGGGTAGGATCCATGGTATAAATTGGACTGCCCCTCTGCCATAAGCTGTGTGCATGCTTTGGATCCAACATCTGCCCTCAAACCTTGAAGCACAGGTTGTTCCATGCTCTCTCTCTCTCTCTCCTGACGCCTGGATGGTAAATATCACCCAATCCCTTAAACTCTATCCGTTTTTTACCACTGCTTTCTAGTTAGCTTTGAATGTGTGTTGTGTGCCTTTGATCTTTGTTATTTTCAATAAAAATTCCCTCTTTGGTTTAAACATCTGTCTGGTCATTGAAAAAGTTCTCTAGCTGGGACAATCCTCGTATATATTGGTGGAGATCCCTCAGTTACCACCACCACCACCCCCCGCCTTCTCCTTGCTGCTAATTCCTCCCAAACTCACCAGGAGACCTTCCCTTTGGGTAACACTACCAACTGCAAGTTCACCAACTACATATATCAAGAGTGATCCTTTTGCTATATACGGTCAATGCACACAACATGGAACCTTCTCCTTTTGGCAAGGTATAAACGGTCGATAGGCTCCCAGCATGCATGATTAAAATATTTGTAGAGGGATATTATACTTTTTTAAATAATTTCACAGCCTAAAGGTTGGGCCTTTAATGAGTAGGTGTAGGTTCCTCACAGCCATAAAGCAGCTATAGGGGATAGCTCTAAATAAAGGAGTGGCCAAATGGGCTCAGAACGCTGCCAAGGGAGGAGGAAGGGCTCCTGTTTCCCAAGCCATTTTTTGTGCTGAAACAGCACGGGGGTGGGGGATGTTATTTCCCCCCTTTTGCTGGTCCATATGTACAGAGGTGCAGAAAAATGAGGAAATAACAACCCCACTGCTGTTTTCACGTGGGAAAATAACTTGAGGATGAAGACTGGAAACATTCTGAACCTGTTTGGGCTCTCCTTTATTTTTAAAAAGCCATTCTCCACAGCTGCTGTGTGGCTGAGGGGTACCCAGAGCAATTAATTAAAAGCCCAAACACTTCTCCAATGAAGTGAAATCAAAAGAGTGAATGTGACAATTATGGGTCCCAGCTAGGGTTGCCAGGTCCCCTTACCCTCCTAGGCGGGGAGGAGGGACCCAGAACATACCTTGTTTTTCTTCCAGGAAGTGACCAGGCCTGGGAGTGCACCCTGGAGGCCTGTCCCCCTGCCTTTCCCCCTTCCGGCCAGGTTAGTGGTGGTGGGGGGAGTGGAGGGTGAGAGCAGGGGATCCACTGCCCCCACTGGGGAAACAGCAACCCTAGTCTCAACCAGAGTCAGGGCCTTTTTGGTTCTGGTCCTGGTCCCAGCCTGGTGGAACTCTCCGTCTGTTGAAACTCATGCCTGGACAGATTTGTCATCCTTTCGCTGGGCTTATAAGACTGAAATGTTCTGCTAGGCATATGGTTGAGGTTGGGGCTGGGATGAATTCTTCTTGCCAGTCTCCTGTTGAGGAGGGGAGAGATGTGCCCTCCCACACCAGTTTTTGCCCCCAACTGATTATCCTTACTTCTCCATCCCCCATCCCTATGGAATGTCTGGTTTGGGGTTGGGTTATGCGGGTCTGCCATCAAGAGATGTTCATCAGTTTGTATATTTTTATTTATGGTTTTAAATGTGATTTTATCCATGGTTGTTATCTGCTCTGAGCCTGCACAAGTGGGGAGAGCGGAATATAAGATTAATAAATAATAATAAATAATCCCTGCATATAATATCACATTTATTATGTATTTAGTTCAGTGCTCATAACTGCATTCTCATATCCTACAGTAGAAATCCATGATACTGGGTGCTTTTATAATAGTCAGGACAAGACCACATGTCCCCATTTTCCTGTGAACATGTTTAAACACATGATACTGTAAGAGGATTTGAGTTTTTCTGGCTCTATTTGTGCCCTTTGCACGTAGGCTGTAAAAGTGGGTAGAAAGTCTAAGAGAGTCATTTTAAATTCCAACAGTCATTCTAGCCAATGCAGATTTTAAATTCAGTTTCAAAATGAGGATTTTTTTTTTTAAAAAAGTACTTCAAATGACATTTATGAAAATTGTCAAATCTATATGGGTTTATGCAACCAATTTACCTCTCAAAATAAAAGGCAGGAATTGCTGTGACTGAGCAAAGGGCATGTCACTTTGGCACACCCAATGCAGACCGTAAGAGTGTTCTTTGAAAATACATCCATGAAGGGCCACTAAAATGTTCCTAGCATTGTTGGAAAAAGTATTATTAATCTGTAATGTGATGCACCTGCTGTAAATGGAAAAGAAATGGCAGCCAGTAGGTGGAATTTAGGGATATTAGAAACTGCATTTTGGAGGCACATCCTTCCACTTGGCAAAAATTAGATGAATGACTGAAGAGGGGATAGATTTTGTTTCTGAAACCACTCTGTTCACCAGGATGCATTTGCAGTGCAATCTTAGCAGAGTTAGATGTGCTTAGACTGCACAGTTGATCACAGAGTTGAACTTATATTCAGCCTTTTGGAATTGAAATTTTGTGACTCACCTATGAAGGCACAATGCTCTCCATGATAAATTTGTGATTGCCTCATAGCCGGATGTTATTTTTATATGTACAAAATAACATCTGATAAAAGGAAAATGTGGGTATACTGTTGACTGGCATGTTATAAGTAAAAGCTCTGCAGATTACCTTCATGAAACTTACCTTCATGAAACTTTATTTAATGGAATTGGAAGAGCTAGTTTAAATTTGGGGTATGGTTTCTTTTACTTCACAATCATGAGCAGAATGCCTCTCTCAGTAGCATGGCAAGTGAATAAAGAAATGGGAGGATTTGTATGGCTAAAAAATGAGCTGTTCATCATTGTTAAAATATGAATCCTATTCCTTGTTTTCAACTCTAGGTCAATATAAAATGGATGCTAATTATATCTGAAAATGCATAGGGTCAAAGATCACACCTTTATAAGATTAATAAGATGGTTCTGGAAATGCAGCAGTCCCAAATATTTAGGCACTTAAATCACAGCCCTTTCTTATTGAGGCTTATTAGGTCAGTTACTGTTCCCGATTTGCCAAGCTAAAGATCTTTGCAAGGCAAGTGATAAACTGATACTGAATGTGTATATGAGAAATAGGATTAGACCCCATGCAAGTACAAACAGTATGCATATATGAGCTCTATACTTGGTCAAGAATATAGCACAAAATTGAAATCTTGATGACACGGCCGAACCTACATGTACACAATCTGTATGCATGTAAAACGCCTGTTCTGAATCTACTGAGCTTGTGTAGATGGAGCCTGCTTCTGTGGTCCTATTCCCCCTCAATGCACATTCATTATCCATAACAACAACAACGATTTATATACCACCCTTAAGGACAACTTAACACCCACTCAGAGCAGTTTACAAAGTATATTATTATTATTCCCACAGCAATCACCCTGCGAAGTGGGTGGAGCTGAAAGAGCTCTAGAGAGCTGTGACTGACCCAAGGTAATTCATCTAGCTTCAAGCAGAGGAGTAGGGAATCAAACCCAGTTCTCCAGACTGGCGTCCTGCTGCTCTTAACCACTACACCAAACTAGCTGATAGCCCCCAAAGCACGTCCCCAATAATATTTATTTATTTTGAAAATGACATTGGCTGCAATCCTATATACATTTACTGTAAATAAACCCCACAAACTAAGACTTACTTCTGAGTAAGTACTGGTCTACAAAGAAGAGTATGTCAAATTAACCTTTAAATCCCTCACTTTTATCATTTTACAGTACAATCCTAACCCCCCAGGCAGCACCTTCGCTCATGCACTGGTGTAAATGGGGTGGCACTGGATGGCACCCTATTGACTTTTGCAGGATGGTCCCTTCAGCACCTGAGCGTGGCAAGGTGAAATGCAGCAGCCCCTGGGAGGTCCCGCCCACTGTTCCCCTGACAACCCCACGCACACCAGCCAATGGCCACACCCCTCCCCTCACATCCAGGTGAGGGAACAGCAGCGACACAGCCAATGGGGAGGCCATGATCCCCACTGCTGCTGCTGCCGCCACTGCCTCCTCCAATAGGCCCCCATCAGAGGGCAGGCATCCCTGCCAGGGAGGGGGGCAGAGGTGACAGTGAAGGTCCAGATCAAACATCCCCCCTCGCCTATCCAGCCCCCATTTCTGATGAGGCGCTTAGTGCGCCTGCACATACCTGCTTCCACTGCCACCCCCCAAAGAAAAAAGTCCCCCCCCCTGAAAAGTAGGGCCAGACAGTAGGGAGCTGATCTCTGTTGCCTGGAGAGCAGTTGTAATTTCGGGAGATCTCCAGCTACCACTTGGAGACCGGCAACCCTAATTAGGCCCTAGGTTCTGGAGAAGCAGGTGGGGGGGGAGGCGGGGCCAGCAATGAGTGACAGGAACGCCCATTGGGAACCAAGTGGGAGGCCAGGAGGCTGTTTGGAAATGAGGGGAATGAAAAGTGTGCTCAGACTTGCTGCTGCACAACGTGAACACATCACTGCATCTCTACAAAGTGAGAGCGGGGGCTGGACCTTGACAGCCATATCCCAGTACTGGGGAGATCCCCCCCCCAAGAGTGAACCAAGAGACCCTCCCCATGCTGAGCCCGTCCCTGCTTCCACAAACACAACCCCCACCCCCTGGCAGCATCTTTCCACCTGCACCCCATCTTCCTGGCTTATCAGATGCCGGCTACTCAGCCTATCAGAGAATGAAAGTCCTCAGTGCCTCCCCCCTCCCGGCAGACATTCATGGGCCACAGTTCAATTCCCACCCCTCTGCCTGACGTTACATTGGGGGGAGGAAGGGGGCAGGGAGGCTGAACGGGGTGCTGCTTGATATATTTGCGGTGATGTGTGAGTGGAAATGTGTGACAGGGTGTTTAGGCAGAGGTTAATGACAATGTCAGTCAGATATTCAAACACAGAAGTTAGTTGTTGTTAGTAGTTGTGGAAAAAGTGCCATTGTTTCTAGGCTGGAAAGGGAGCCAAGGCATTTTGCGCAGCCTTCCTTCTGAGCTCCCAGAGGCGAGGCTGAGATGCGGACTGCTGTGAGATATTGCTTCCTGGGCTGGATCCAAATGTCACTCACAGAGGATTACGGGGCAGGGGGAGGAAGCAGACATGCTTGGTTGGTCATCTCCCAGATGGGTCATGACGTGCCTGCGAGAGAAAGACACACATGGGCTTTGCCCTGTCCATGGCAGAGGCAAAGCCCGCACTCCAACATCTGAGAAGATGCACATAGTAGAGAGCGGCAGCGGCAGGAACCAGCTGATGCGAGACCCTCTGGCGAGGATGCGCTCTGCCTTGGGGTGCTTTTACCTTTAAGGGAGAAAACGAGCAGGTAGTTACGAACACCTGGTCAAGATTAGTTTCCTGGGCAACTGCCTCTGGGGCAGGCAGGGGCTGCTGTCACCATCCTCTCCCCCACCACGGCTAGCGGTCAGGTGAGTTCAGGTGATGGGGTGGCCAGTGCAAATCAGCCAGCCGGCTTAGCCACCACCCCATCTTACCAGTAAGTGCTACCTCGCCCCTTACTGAGATGGAACTTCAGAGTCAGATAACCTGCACGGAAACATGAGTGGCTATTGTTAGTGGCTATTGTTTGCCCTTCTTCTCTTCAGCAAGCACAAAGTTCTCCCACTTTTCTCACAAAATCCCCAAAGTGTACCCAGTGCCTGCCACCATGGGCACCCTCTCTCCCGCCTTGTGTTCAAAGTGCCCATGGCACACACAGCTTCCAGCCATGTGCCCACTTACCTGAGAGCATGAGCAGTGCTGGCCGGATGTTTTATAGGGTGCATTTGCGGGTGATTGGGTGCGAGGAGGAGGGCTCGTCCACACCGGGAACGCACGCTGATTGGTCCCCATGATAGTTCCCATCCTATGCTCCTTCGGGCCATGGGGGCGGGGTGGGGCGCTCAGAGAGGGGGGCGAGTTTTTGCTGTTCAATGGGCGCCTATGGGCTACACCTTGTTCTTTCATGGCGTAGCTCTTTTGTGCCGCTGTGGGCGTTCCCGCTTCTGGAAGGGCTTAGGAAGCAAACTAACTCCGGCCCCGCCCTCCTCCCCGCCCCCTCCTCCGCCGACGCGGGGCTCTACGCCGCTTCTCTGCCCCCGCCCAGCCACCTCTCGCTTGCAGTGGTGTCAGCCCGCCAGCGGTGCTGCACCTCATGCCACCGCTGACGGAAGGGCATTTACGCTCACATAGGAGCCAGTTCTGCCATCGCAAGCCTTAGTTTGGTTCCTATTCACTTTCCCTGCACCCCTTAGGATTGCACTGCCCATCTCCCAACTTAATTAAAATATTTTCCCTTATTATTATATAAAAGCAAATAAAATAGGGTGGAAAAGTTCAAAACACATATTACATAACTTATCATAAAGTGGCTTTTACCTTGGTATGAAAAATAATTTTCAACTGGTAATAGCATAATTTAAATAATAACTATTATAAGTTACAATTACATTTTCCTACTAATAATTTAAAAAGAAAACTAAGCACTAGTCAGTCTGTAATGTTCTCTACAATGACTTAATATTGAAAATATTGTATTATTATTGTGAAATTGTCATTATACTTTTCAGTTTGGGTAGAAGGAGAAAATCCAAAAATTCATCCTACCCAAAGGACCAGAAGGTAAATCTGTGTTTCATTTAGATAATCCAAAAAGTACTATAATGGTTTGTAGTTTTAAAAAATTACCTTTTTTTCAAGAACTAGCAAGGGTTTTATACAAATGAGATATGTTTCATGGGAGAGTATGATTATTCTTGTGATAGCCACATTGTTTGGAATATAGGAAAGATTCAGCAGATTCTGGTAGTCACCAGAATCTAGAGTGAGCCATCATAATATATAACTACTATTGGCCGACTACTGCACTGCCTAAAGTTCAGCCATTTGACTACCAGAATGATTTAGAAGGTTAAACCTGAGTTTTCCATCATGACTTTTAAAAGCCTGTATTTTCAAGGTACTTAATTCTTTCATTAATACAAGTTCTGTACTTGTATGCTTTGTATACTGTAGCCACAGAGTATCAGTAAGTAGCAGTAAGTTCACTGTGGTGGATCTTATTGTGCAAACTAGATGAGGCCTTAGTTATCTCAAAGCAAAGAAACTATTTCATGAGTTAAAAAAATAAAATAAAATCATTTTCTTCCCTAATGGAACAGCTTTTGCCAGATGCACTGGCAGGCAGCTAATGAGATGTAGACTGAAAAAACAGATTGGCTTCAATTAGCTGATAATGACCAAGTTCACAGTAGTAAAGGGAACTAGTTCCAGAAACTTCCCATTTGGAAAACCTGCAGGTAAAATTTTACAAATATAATCATTGTAGATGTGTTAAGGGGCAGAGATCCTTATCAACGAAGGCCTTTTTTGCATGGGTGATTTTTGCTGCTTTTGGACTCATATCTCTTTGGTTTTTTTCCCGAATTCTGGACACTTAACTCCCCCTTCAGATTTCAATAAGGAGTTTCAAGGGTTCTGAATTTTCTGCCTGGTCTTTTTTTTTTTTTGCAGACAGATAGGATGTTGATTAATGATCATCTATCTTTGAAGGCACCATGAGAATCATGTATACCTCTCCATCCTTTGTTTCATGAAAGTGAAAGAGCCTCTTCTTCACTTGGTTGGTGGAGAGAGCTTCTGGAAAACTCAACTCATCCATTGGCTTGAATCCTCACAAACTATTTGAACAAGCATTAGTAGTCTAACTGTATCCTGTGTTTGTGTGGGTTAATCACTACTGTCCTTCACCAATCTCATTGATAACAAATTGGCATCCTTTGATAGGCTGCTGAAGACTCAGATAAAATACTGATGAACCATAGTCCATTCACAGAGTAGGGTTCCATAAGTAGCTATCCATAAGTAGCTTCAACCTGGTTAAGTTGGGCCTGGAACTAAATAGGAAGGAAAAGATATAGAGTAGAATGCAAGAACAACCAAGAGACATTGCCACTGATGATATTCACAGACATTTTATTCATGTTTGGGTCATTTTGTTCTTTAAAAATTATTTATAATATTTGATATTGCAATGACATTTTTTCCCAATTAGTTAATCAAGTTTGTAGTAGACGTGGGCATGGACAGAAAACAAACAAACATGGTGTTCGTTGTCATCCACGAACAACAATGAACATTGACGAACAATATCCTGTTCACAAACATGTTCGTTGTTTATTGTTCGCGGGGGCCAGCAGGCTCTCCTCCAGCCATCAAGATCCCTACCACACCACTCCCAGAAACTCTACCTGAGCAGGCAGCAGGAAAGGTACCAGTAATAAATAATAGCTTGGTCCAGAGCCTGGTAGCAGCCCTGGAACCTGAAGAGGTAGATCCCTATCCCACCACACACAAAGAAAATTCACACTCCAATGCACTCACCCTGTCTCTCTAACAGCAGCTGTCTCCCCCTGAAAGCCAGAGCTGGGAGCCTCCCTCCCCCCTGGTCTTTTCCTCTTGTAACCAATTTGGAGCTCCAGTCCACACTTGGAAGGAAGACCTGCCTATCAAGCTAAATTGGGCTTAGATTGGGGTTTCCAGGGCAACAGCAGGCGTTCAGACAGAGTTCAGACAATCCCTACCTAAATTGCCAAGGGAATTGATTGCAGGTGCCAGACTGTCTGGCTTGATGAACAGCAACGAACGAGGCTTGCAACGACCACCTGTTCATTTAGAATGGGGTCTCATGAACAGTTTGTTCGTGAACAGCAGATTGGGCTGTTCGTGGGTTTTTTTTAGTTCGTATTGCTGTTCGTGCAAATCTGTAGTTTGTAATCCATGAGAAACATTTAAGCTCGGAGCATCCTTGTTCCCATTGAGATGAAAATCTTAAAGATTGTTTCTCTTGCCCAAGGAATTCTTCCTCCCAAATTTCAGACAGGGAGAAAGCAGCATCCCTGTTCTAGGGGCAATAAAAAGCACAACACATTACTGAGGTTAATCCTCCCCCATCTCATCCACTTAGGATAAAATTTTCAGGGACTCTAATGGTCTCTGATAATGAGACCTTATTTTAAAAAACAAATGGTGAGAGATGCCAACTCTGCTCATACACATGGACTGAAACTCTAACTTGGAAGATTCCTGGAAATTTAGTGGTGGGGCCTAGAGATGGCAGAGTTTTGGGAGAGAGTTCAGCAGGGATGTGATATCACTCATATCACTTTAGGAAGCTTTGGGCAAAGCGGCAGCAGCCACACCCGCAGCAGTGTTCTAGCTGTCTGCATTGCAAACAGCAAGAAAAGTGCCACTTTCTTTCAAACTTCCTGCCCTGCCACGAAAAGGGTGGCTTTCAAACGCTGCACCGCTTTCTTCACCCAATGGGAGGGGGAGGAGGCTCCTTCCATCGGGTGAAGAAAGTGGTGGGGCCATTGGGGGTTCGGGTTATTCCAAATTGTTTTCCTGCTTCGGGTAAACCTGAAGTGGGAACCCCAAATCTTTTTCGGATGCACACCCCTAATCACCACACATCTTTTTACATTTTCTTGAAAGCCAAATCATGTTATTACATTACAACATTATGATGACCAAAGGGGCCAATCACTAAGGCATTAGCAGTGGGGGGGGGGACAAAAACAAAAGAGAAATGAAAGTGTAAGAAAACCCAGCATGGTGCATATAAACCCCAAACACATACATTTTGCCCCCAAAACAGAAAGTTAATCTTTGAAAACTTAAAAAAGATCCACGTAACCACAACACAAATTAAGCTTGTCATTATGTTGTTACAATGCAGCTTGTTTTTTTGAAGATTCTAGAGCATGAAAACCTGAACACCCAGGAAGAGAGATGGTGTATGTAATTTTTTTTCAGGCTGATTTGATCACATTTCTAGTCCAGTCATTCATTTCTGATTAATATAGATCTAAGAGCTGAGCAGGAGAGGATGACAAACATGTTAGAGAACTTGACTTGTGAGATTATGTCTTTTGGCGATTAGGGAGAAAAATTTCTTTTAAAAATTACATGTTAAGTTACAAATAGTGGCCATTTAAATTTTTTATCAGAGTTGGAAGAAGTAAGGTTTGAGCTTTGATCATTCAACTGTATATAGGGCAGCCTGGTCCTATTAGACTATTGAGGAGGCAGCCATGGCATCAAATCCCAGTAAGGAAGGCATAATAGTTCCCTGATAAAACTATCCTTTGCCTTTCAAAAAAACTTTGCAACCTAGTTCAGCACTCTCAAGGAGCTTTGGATGTCTGGTTGTTAAGCCGCAACCCTCATGCTTAACCCAGCCCCCAGTAGCTGGGGACTTTGAGGTTCAGGGATATTCTCACCTTGCTAACACTGTGCTTCTTAGAATGAGCCATTGACCATCTATGTGTATGTAAAATGCAATCAAATCACAGATAACTTATAGTAACCCCCAGGGCTTTTTTTCTGGGAAAAGAGGTGGTAGAACTCAGGACCGCACAATGATGTCACTTTGGGTCAGCTGGAACAAGGGGGGAGTTTTTAAAGTTTGACTTGCCCTCAGCAAAAATGGTCACATGGCCGGTGGCGCAGAGGGCAATCTAAACTCCCCTCTGTCTAGAGATTGGGGACGGGGCCACTGGCCATGTGACCATTTTTAAGAGGTGCCAGAACTCCATTCCACTACATTCCTGCTGAAAAAAAGCCCTGGTAACTCCATAGGGCTTTCAAGGCAAGAGACAAATAGAGGTGGTTTGCCATAGCCTGCCTCTGCATAGCAACCATGGACTTCCCAGGTGGTCCCCTCCTCCAGGCACTAATCAGAGCCAGCTCTGCTTAGTTTCTGAGATCTACTGAGATCAGGCTAGTCTGGGCTATCCAGGTTAGGGCATTAACCATCTATAATGAACTATGTTTGCTTCATTCAAATGCTTGCCTGCAGCTATAAGCAGCTAAAGACTTGCAAAAGGAAACAACTCTTGTGAAGAAAAATTTTGATTTAGGAAACTTCACCTTTCTTTAATAACAGTGTCGTTTTCTTAGAGTAGACTCCCCCCGCTTTCTCCTCAACACAATAATCTTACAGTTGGGCAACTTTTCAAGTTTGTTGAGCATAGTAAATGGTGACCTCTACTGGCAGTTTTTTTCAGCAATGTTAGATTTTAAAAAGTAGTATTTTTTTGTTATTTAGTCATAACTGTTTGAACAACAGTTTTTTTTCAACCTAAAACTAGTCAGAAGCAATCTGTTTTAGCTAGATGCTAATATACAGACACAATAATCCCCTTTGAAAATGTCACCATAAGGCACTGTTTGTATGTGCTTGGGTAATCTCTTATGGCAGAGAAAACACACACTCACCCACACCATCATTTCAGTTAACAGTTTCAGCTAGTGATGTCTCCAATATGCATAATTACATTGTTCAGCATACAATTCTCTCTAGCTTACAATGCTTGACTGTGTAACAAATTCAGTGCCATTTCCATAAGAAGTTTTTCTTTAGCTCAGAATCTTAAATGAAATTCTGCAGTGAATGCTCAGCAGACCAGACATTCAATGTCAGTTATTTTGCAGTTGTGTGCACATAAATTCTCTAATGCTCTTCACTTACTCTAGTTGAATCTCTTCTTGATTGTTTTTTCCTTATTTTATTTGAAAATGGAAAAAATAAAAAATAAGCCTCATACATAATAGAAATAAACATATGACAACAATAGTGAGAAGTTGTTGACTGCTTTTAACTAAGGGCCAAGCTACAAGTGACGAATGACACAGGTTGGACACTTGTCAGCTTCCCTCAAGTTTTGATGGGAAATGTAGGCATCCTAGTCTTGCAGCTTGGCTCTCCAACTGCTGTCCAATGGACGTTTCAACTGTCACTTGTCCAACATTCCGCCAAGCTGCCTACATTTCCCATCAAAACTTGAGGGAAGCTGACAAGTGTCCAACCTGTGTCATTCGTCACTTGTAGTTTGGCCCTATATGATCAGACCACTCAGGTACAAGTCTTTTGTTTCTTAAGCATCTATGTTTAGTTTAACCATTTTTTTGTTTCTTATAAACCAAGACATCATGACAAACCTGTTTTCTGGGACAGACACAAACATAGCTTGTATGCTAGGCTCATATGCTCCCTTCTCTCCTTTCCTCATGAGTGAAGCACAATTGAAAACTTTGTACTCTGGGAACCTGTCAGAGGGCAGCAATGAACATGTCAGAACCCTTTCCTCCTTGGCACTTCTTAGCACCAAATCTGTTGTCCAGTAGGCCCAGTGGGGCCACAGATATAACCATGATAGCTGGACCTTTAACAACCAGCTATCTGACAATAAACGGTCTAGTAGTTCCACCCACAAAGTAAGAAGGAGAAAGGATGGTGAGAGATTGATCAAAGGCCACCATTGTAACTCATGGGCTTGGCCATGCCACTGTAGGGCTTTTGGGTAGAAGGTCACTTAGCCATGTCTGGGGCCTGACAAAGGAGGCCAAAGAGGACGCACCAGTCTGGTTCTCAGCTCAGAAGGCATTAGAGCTAGGGGACAGGAGGTAGAACAGGCTAGTGCTCAACCCTCCCCCTTTTCCATCTGAGGCCAAGGGAATGTGCTTTGTCCAGATGGTGGCCATGGACTCTAGACCTGACAGATCCTTTAAAACTCCAATTTCCTGTGACATCCAAATGCAGGTATTTGGGCAAATTGGAATTTGTTTCTGTGAACATGCCTCTTTATGCTCTTTGGGAGGTTCCTCGGAGCTCGAACGACTTTGCTTGGTACTAGCTACATTAAACTATAGAGAGATTTTGATTCCAAATCTTATCACTAGCCAGTTTAGTTACTTCTCATGACAGTCAATAGGTTTGCAACCGATAAGGTTCTCTCTTTGTTAAGTTACTACCTTACCTGGTCTAGCCAGCCAAACTTAGGGCTAAAGGATCCCAGGTAGCCCTGGTATCATCTGTCTAACATGCTCTTTGGAATCAGAACAGGGTCTTCTCTGAAGAGGTGGTAAGTCTTACAAAATAAGTCTGGTTAGTTATTCTGGCTTTCTGCAAGTGGTTTGACTAATTTCTGGAGGAGAGCTAGGCGTGTGCTTTCATCAGTTGCACTCTGGCCTTCCCATCCAGTGTCCTGCCAGCCATTTAGTCCGAGGCAGTGAGAGGACAGTTCTTTCTCCACTGATGGTAGCCCCTGATCACCTCTGGCCCACTAATATTTATTTCTGGTCATGCTAGGAGGACTGCAAAGTTGCCACCTATGTCCATGGGGCCTGGGATTCTAAACTATAGTTTAGATTCTTGGTTTTTGCAGAGGAAACAAACTCAATTTGAACACCTGTATTGGATGTTCAGGAAGTTTTCAGTTGTGTACTAAGCCCAAAGGAAGAGTACAGGGGAAAAGGAAGCAAAAGATAGTGAACTATGTTTATGCAGAAGTTTTTATAATACCTGAATGTGTCCAGTGTTTTATGTGGCTTTGTACCACATCCAGAACTAAAATCCTGTCTTGTTCTTTAGTTTTTGTTTGGGGATTGATGAGTTGAATGTACATCAATAGATGGTGCTATAAGGTATGGCATGTACAAAAGGACGTTAACTGCTAGTCTTCGAAGAAAAGAATAAATGTATACTTGAGGACTTTTTCACTGCGGGACTGCCTTAAAGGGATACGGTCGATATTTGTCTTTTGTAATTGAATTGTAAAAATCTTGTATAATAGTGTTTGCTAAGAAATTGAATAAGTTGTTGGTATCATATTTTGGCACTGAGCACTTTAAATAGATGAAATATTTTCTATAAAAATGTAGTAAGTGATTGATTATATTCATTGCAAAAACATGTGAATAACAGCATTTATTGTGTATAGCCAAAGGCCATTACAATTTAACACACACAAACAACATAATACATAAATCATGAATAACATCGCTAAAACAACTGTATTTAAAAATATGTAATTAATGTCCTGACTGATGTAACCTTAACAAAACAACACAAACTTCTTCCTAGGCTGAGTGAGCAGAACAGCAACCGTGGCCCTGAAAAGCATCTAGCTCAGCAAAACACTTCTATGCTGCAGAAGCAGGACGCGTGTTGAAGCAGAAATAAACTACTCAGCAAGTAGTAATCTAAAGGAGTAATTAGCTTATAGCAAACCTTCCTTTGGAGGAAGAGCCACTTAAGTTGGAGGAAGGGTCTTTAAACTGAAGAAGGCTTCAGACTCGCTCAGTGGAGCAGTAGGAGCCATCCCACTTAATCTGAGTATAAAAGCATAATCTCTTATAGCTGAATAAACAATTTTTCAAAGCTTTTCAAAACAATTTTTCAAATATTTTCAAAATTTACTTTTTTGAATTTGGGCAGATAAGTTTTCATTTGCAGATATTGGTAGACTGAAGGAAGTGGGGGTATTAGAAAGGCAACTGCTATTAATAAAAAATATAATCTGCATAGTATTTCTCTGTTCTATCTTCCCCATCCAAACCCATGCATTGAATGGTACTTCTGTTCCATCAGTATTATATAAGTGTCTTCGTCCATACTAACCCATTTCGATAATCAGGATAAAAGTGTTACACAATAGTATAATTTACTGTTTTACTTAATTTTGTTTAATTTACTTCATTCATATCTTGCCTTTCTCCCCAGTAGGGACTCAAAGCGGCTTACATTTTTCTCTTCGCCTCCATTTTAGCCTCACAACAGCCCTGTGAGATAGGCTATGCTGAGTGCATGTGACTGGCCCAACTTACAAGCAAGCTTTCATGGCAGAGTTGGGATTTGAACATTATATCTACTATATAACATTAAAATTAAACTAAAATTAGGGACCCCCATCCTCCAGTCTTCAATAAAATGCAACGAGTGGGCCAAATTAATTTCCCGAATAAAGAAGTTGCACCATTTTGAGTTAGCAGAAGAGAAGGCCCTTGCTTGAGTCCTCACTACATGCACCAATGATATTGTACATTCCAGCAGCAAAAACACTTCAGACAATCTTAGGGTACAGGCATAAACATATGATTGGAGGCATCCTTTACGTGCATTTAACTGAAGCTATTAAGAGCTTTAAAAGTTAAAAACAGCTGTACACTTTGAACTGAGTCTGGAAAGAAAGTGAACGTATTTGGTAGAGTATTAATTTGACACATTTATGGTGAAATAACCTACATGGGAAATAAACTAGCTCCAGTTAGCATTCTGGCTGCTGCATTTTAAACCAGCTGAAACTTCTGAATTATTCTTAAAGGCTATCCCATGTACACTGTGTGACATTAGCCCAGTCTAGTTTTTATGAAAGCACTAATCAGATTGCACTAACTGAAAGGTAATGGAAACCTCAGTAATATTCTAAACCTCTGCAATTCATATGGAAATCTTGGTTGAATCAGATACTCAGAGTTCAAACTGTTTCGCAACTGTTTACTCCCATGGCTCCGGATATGACAAATTTCTTACTGCTTTCAACAGCATTGTTGGACAACAAGAGTAGCAAATTTTCTTTGCTGCTTCATAGTCATACCTGTCAGCCCTACCAACCCTGGAGCTGCCGGAAAACTTTTTGGATCCCTAACCCTGCAGGGTTTGATGCTGCTCTCAGTTTAAGCCTCATCAGGTAGTAATCTCGCAGTGTTAAGGCCGCTACTTTAAGCTTGCTCACTACCAGATCATCATCTCATATCCAAAACATGAAATCAAGAGCATGACCTATTACATGTGTACAGCTCCATGTTAACTGAGGCCGATCCATAGCAGTTATGAAGTCCCAAACCTCTTCTGACAGTATAGTCTCAACTCTTCACCTGGATGTTAAAGTTCCTCAGCACTTATTAACCTAGGGACCTCCAGCATCAATACTGAGCCATTCTCCGTGTGATCTGTTTTCTCAGGACACCAATATGGAGATATTAATACAGACCTTTCTTATAGTATTGTTTAAGTGCAATGATTACTATAACGTGAAATGCTTAGAACATTACAAAGGGCTGAATTATTATCATTATTTTTAATTAAAAAGTGTAAGAAAATCACAAGTATGATAAAGACCATAAAAAACAAATTCCAAGATAGAATAGTCCCCCAACTATAGCTCATCGATGATAGTGAATAGACATGGGCATGAACTACAAAAAACCCAAACCATGCGGTTCGTGGTTCATGGGGTTTCCATGAACCAGGAACCACGAACTCCCACGAACTGGGGCAAGTTCGCGAACCAGTTTGTGGTTCATAGTTCAGGGGTTTAAATGCCCATTTCCTGCCACTTTGCAGCGGCAGGGAAAGGGGCATTGCCCTTTAATACGAACCAAATGGAACCAGTAGACCAGTTCCATGGAAGTTCATGGAAACAAGCTTCCACGGACCACTGGTTCACGACCCATGAACCAGGCTGGTTTGTGGGTTTTTTTGGTTTGTATTCTGGTTCGTGCCCATCTCTAATCATGAATAAAATAATATGAAATGAATGCCTACGGGGGGAGGAATTGCTGTTTCCTTTTTACATTGTTATATGTAACAAAGAGAATGATTCCTTTTTACATTGTTATATGTAACAAAGAGAATGATTCATTACTGAGAGAGAGAAGGGTTTTCTTAAAAATATTAATTTTAATCCTCCTTTATTTGGGCCAGATACCTCTCTAGCTATCTAGTACTGCTCCTATGGCTATTGCCTTAAGCAGAAATTAAAATGGGAAGAACCTTACTTGAGATCATGTCTTTGATATTTAATTATTGCTCCAATATGTTTTGCCACAGAAAGAGTAATGAAATCATTTCTTTCTGATAGTAACTACGTCACTTGGGCTCTCATATTAGGTAGTTCCATATTTTTAAGTAGAGGGATAATTAAACTAGCCCTCAGATTATTAAATATGGGACACTCTATAATCATATGTTCAATGGTTTCCATTTTATTATACGGGCATCTGCATGTTCTATTAGCATATGGTACTTGTATCTACCCTCCAAAACTGCCAAGGGAAGGGCATTCATTCTTGCCAGTGTAAAAGCTCTTCTGAACTTTGGTACTGTCAGATGATAAAAATACTTCGGCAGTTGCATCGGGAGGGCAATACCTAAGTAAAGAGTCGAACATACTCTCTGTTCCCTAACAGACGTACTAGTAATGTCCAACTTCCTGACATGCATTTTTATTTGCCTAATTATATCTATGGTCTCTGTAATCTTGACCATATTGTTTGTTATTCCTAGGCATTTCATTTTCTTTCCCAAAAGTGGACAGATAGGATAATTCTCTACATCATAATTTTAATTAAAAAGTCAGAACAATATATGTAGCAAATGAGTGCTAAAGTTCAAATGCATTAAGACTGACTGAAAAAGAATTTATTGTTTCACCTGTATAAAATATTCTGAACGCTCTCTACAAAAAGAAGCTGTATATCTATCCTCTGCACTAAAGGAAATTTAAGTGTTCTAACAGGTACATCATGTATCATTAAACAGCTCAGATAGTGAAAGAATTAAATCAGTTGAATGAGTGGAAAACAATTTATTGCACAAGAAGTCTCAAGGGGGGGGGGGAAATCCTGAGTTTGACCTCAGAAGCTGTGTGGATCAGGTGCATTTTCATTTTCCTCATTGTTTTGACCTCTTTAGTAAGCACAATTCCTAGCTCAGGAAAAAATGAAAAAATGCCAACTAGAACTGAGATGATGGTTGTTGTGGGTTTTCCGGGCTGTATTGCCGTGGTCTTGGCATTGTAGTTCCTGACGTTTTGCCAGCAGCTGTGGCTGGCATCTTCAGAGGTGTAGCACCAAAAGACAGAGATCTCTCAGTGTCAGGACACTGAGAGATCTCTGTCTTTTGGTGATACACCTCTGAAGATGCCAGCCACAGCTGCTGGCGAAACGTCAGGAACTACAATGCCAAGACCACGGCAATACAGCCCGGAAAACCCACAACAACCATCGTTCTCCGGCCGTGAAAGCCTTCGACAATACATAGAACTGAGATGATTCACTAATTTGCAGCCAGAAGTCTTACTTAGAAACCAATCCAAATTACACGTAAGAATTAATATAATCCCACAAACTCAGTAGAATCTCCACTATAATTCCTACACTTTTGTTTTGGGGGTGGGAGAATAGAATCCTGACAAAGATACTTTTCGTTGAGGTCAAGGTTTGTATTGTTCTTATAGGAAAAGGTATAGGAGGGAGGGGAACACACAAACATTTGACAGCATTGTTTCACCTACTTCCTGCTTGCCTTTGTTACTGAAATATGTGTCTGTGTAAAAGTGTCTCATCACCACCTGAAATTCTACTCCCAAGCCTTAGCTTGGTAAAGGTACCTACCCCAAATGCTAATTGGCTTAATTAATGACAAGTCCTACTCTAACAACAGCACTCCCTATCTCCTCAGCTTGACCATTAAGAAGTGATTTGCATTTGTATTCCATTCACCAGATACTTCGCTTATGAAAAGGACTAATGGTCCATATATTTTCAAATCAAGTATTAATATACAGAGACCAACACAGAACTCAACACAGAACCAACTCAACAGAAGGGAAGGTTTTGTCACTAATTTCTTATTAAATCTAGACTAATTCTGACACAAATGCAGTGATAAAAGATTGTGCAAAAATTATTTCAATGCTTAGCACTCTGCAGTTTAAATGGAAAGACTGTAATTACTGGTGGTAAATCCTTCTGGATTATTCCGAAAGCAACAGAATAAAATACTAATAGTTTAGCGGCAAATTTGGGAAGACTTCAGTTTAGCATTCACACACTTCCCCAAGATGCAAAGACACATACACATTCATTACTATATACTTGGGAAAAGCAGAGGAACATATGGATTAATTACTATAGAAAAATAATAAGTATGCAGCCAGATGTTAAATCAAAAGTGAGCAAATAAGTCAGTCAACATTATAACTAAAGAGCCTTACCATTTGGTGTTCATTTAATATCAACATTATTTCACACACACAAAGGTTTTGTGCAGCTTTATGGGAGTTACGGCTTCTCCCTACCCATTTATTTATCTGACCCTAGAGAAGAGTTGATTTCACTACTGCACAGATGTAGAAGCGGCCACAAGGCTGAAGAAAATGAAATCCCACCACCACAGCTTCTGCAAAGTCTCTAAATTGTTCAGCTGCTGTTCAAGTCAGACAGCAAGGTGAAAAGAACTGCTGCTCAATTTGAGTGACAGAGACTGTCCAAAATGGAATGTTCACTGCAAAATTTACAGCACTACTGTCCCTTGCCACCCAACCTTAAAGCATCACTCTTCCACATCTTACTTGCAAACTCCCTCTACTACTGCTGACCCCGTTAGCAATCTTCACCCAATTTGGTGTGCTCTTGAATGAGATCCCATTATACCTCTTTTTTTAATCTGTTCTGCTCAACAAAAGGACAAACAGATTGCCTTTAGTGTCTCCATTAGGGGTGTGCAAAACAAAACAAACAGGCTAGAAATACACCTGGAAATCACTGTTTTGTTTTGTTAAAGCAGCTTCTGGAATGGTGAACCATATCTGAGAAACAAAATTATGACAACGTCCTCCCACCAAAAAGTTTGTGTTTTGTTTAATTTCTTATAGCAGCAGCAGCAGGCAGTCACTGGGCCTACAACGCAGCATCTTAATGGCATTCACCAGTTAGATCCCAATGGAAGGGAGCCCTTATGTTATTAATTAACTCTGTTGACGGGAAAGGGAAAAATGTGCAAATATGCATGAGTGTATCTCCCTCACCCCCACTTTACTCCTTGCCAGTTACATCCTCACAGGGGGAGATCCCTCTCTGCCTATCAGCTTTGGAAACATTTTTGCGGGGAAATGTGTAGACTTCAATTATAAGCTGCAATTCTAAAGACACTTCACTGGGAGTAAGCACTATTGAATAACATGGGACTTACATCTGAGTAGATCTGTTTAGGGGGTTGCATCTTGGTTTATTTTGCAGCACTACCCAGGCCCTGATCTGTCTCCCCCATCCCTAAGATGGCATTTGGGCAGATGGTTGCTGTGAGAAAAAGTGTTGCTGGGGGTGGGGTGCAAGTGTTTTGTTCAATCAAACTTGATAAAAGTCTGGGAAGACTTCACTCATAGGCTGCAATTCTAAAGCACTTCCCTGGGAGTAAGCATTCTTGAATATGGGTCTTACATTTGAGTAGACCTGTTTAGGCTTGTCCCCCGCCCCCCATCTAGCATCTGCCAAAGCATTAATAAAAAATTCTCTACATCAAGCTTAAGTCAAGCCCACTGCAATCCATTTGCCTATCTGCCCTTTCCAAAACCATACTGCCTGCCCACAAAACCTGGAGAATTTATGAAAAAAACATAGTCTATTTAGGTGTGGAGGGGTGAGATTCAGACAATCATGCTGCCTGCTTCCTCCTTGCCCTTGGGAGATGGAGATTGGCGAAGATTAATGTGACAAGACCCCATTTTGCAGTGTAACACTGAGTGTCAAAAGGAAGGATTTGTCCCTCAGTGTGGGAACAACACTGCATAAGAACATAAGAACATAAGCAAAGCCATGTTGGATCAGGCCAGTGGCCCATCCAGTCCAACATTCTGTCACACACAGTGGCTAGAAATCCAGTGCCATCTAAAGGACTGTCAGTGAGGCCAGGACACCAGAAGCCCTCCCACTGCCTTCCTTCCAGCACCAAGACAACAGAGCACCACCTCCCCACAAAGAGAATACCATCTATCTCCTGTGGCTAATAGCCACTGATGGACCTCTGCTCCATATATTTGTCCAGTCCCCTCTTGAAGCTGGCAATGCTTGTAGCTGCCACCACCTCCTGTGGCAACGAATTCCATGTGTTTATCACCCTTTGTGTAAAGTAGTATTTTCTTCTATCTGTTCTAACCCGACTGCTCAATAATTTCATAGAGTGCCCACGAGTTCTTGTATTGTGAGAAAGGGAGAAAAACACATCTTTCTCTACCTTCTCTAACCCGTGCATTATCTTGTAAACCTCTATCATGTCTCCCCTCAGTCGTCTTTTCTCCAGGCTAAAGAGCCCCAAGCGCCTCAATCTTTCCTCATAGGGAAAGTGTTCCAACCCTTTAATCATTTTAGTTGCCCTTCTCTGTACTTTTTCCAGTGCTATGATATCTTTTTTAAGGTGTGGCGACCAGAACTGTACACAGTACTCCAAATGAGGCCTCACCATCGATTTATACAGAGGCATTATGATACCGGCTGATTTGTTTTCAATCCCTTTCCTAATAACCCCTAGCATAGCATTAGCTTTTTTTATGGCAGTCGCACACTGTGCTGACGTTTTTAGTGAGTTATCTATCATGACTCCAAGATCTCTCTCTTGGTCAGTCTCCGCCAGTTCAGACCCCATCAACTTGTATTTATATTTTGGATTTTTGGTTCCAATGTGCATTACTTTGCACTTGGCTACATTGAACCTCATTTGCCACATGGATGCCCACTCTTCTAGCCTCGACAGATCCCTTTGGAGTGCCTCACAATCCTCTCTGGCTTTCACCACCCTGAACAATTTCGTGTCATCTGCAAATTTAGCCACTTCACTGCTTAATCCCAATTCCAAATCATTAATAAACAAGTTAAAAAGCATTGGACCCAATACCGACCCCTGTGGCACCCCACTGCTCACCACCCTCCACTGTGAGAAGTGCCCGTTTATACTCACTCTCTGTTTCCTATTAATTAGCCAGTTTTCGATCCACAAGAGGACTTGGCCCTTTATCCCATAGCTACTGAGCTTACTTAGGAGCCTTTGATGAGGAACTTTGTCAAAAGCTTTCTGGAAGTCAAGATAAACAATATCTATCGGGTCTCCCTTGTCCACTTGTTTGTTCACTCCCTCAAAGAACTCTAACAGATTGGTGAGACAAGATCTTCCCTTACAGAACCCATGCTGAGTTTTCCTCATCAGCTTTTGGTCATCAATGTGCCCACATTGTGCCCACTGCAAAGTACAAGGAAACATGGCACCAACAGGCAACAATAGGATGCAACGGTAATAATTTCTTGGCAATATAGAAAAAGAAAAAGTGAACATAAAGCAAGATTGCATCCACCTGTCAGGTCTGTTGCCCACAGTCCCTCCATATTGCCTACTCTGAGTATGTTGCAATAGTCTCATATGTTTGTTTTCCACAGTTGCTGTCTAGTTCCTGGGATGCCTGAGCTCTTATCTGAGGTGGCTCGCCGCAGCGGCCTTGGGACAGCTCCTTCCTTCTCTCCCACTGACTGTACCCAGCTGGATGGGCACCGAGGGTGGGAGGCTTGTATAGAGGGATAGATATACTGTAACAAGCACTCAGTACGTCATTCTCAACAAGAGACCTGTGTACAGCCAGATGCTCTTACTTGCCTCTGTGTAACCTATGGACATATGTGTTCTGGAACTATGATTTCTCATTAAAGAACCTTTGACTCAAGAGAGCTTGGATTTCTTGCTGCAAGGGGTGGGAGTCAATTTCAACGTATCCTGTTTCCATAGACTGACACCGCCACTACCCCTTTGCCAGCCAGTTTCCTGCCATAGTGTGTACCCGCCAACACTCACTTTCTTCAGGGTCTGTTGTGTGTATGTGTAGTGTAACTGAGGGCCAAGCTACAAGTGACGTCTTACACAGGTTGGACACTTGTCAGCTTCTCTCAAGTTTTGATGGGAAATGTAGGCACATCCTGGTCTTGCAGCTGTAATGGAGAACCAAGCTGTAAGATCAGGATGCCTACATTTCCCATCAAAACTTGAAGGAAACTGACAAGTGTCCAACCTGTGTAAGACGTCACTTGTAGCTTGGCTCTGAGGGAAAACTCAGTGGTTTGATGGTTTAGAGGAAGGACTGTGCAATTTTGGTGCTGTTAAGTGCAAAAACAGCTGTCTCAAAGAGCCTGGAGGCTCTCATTGAAAACAATGGGGCAGAAATTTATGATCATGAAAAAAACCCAAATGGATTGAATCCGAGCAAGCAATGTGCCACCTAAAAAAACCCAACAACAGTACGTGGTTCTTTCAGAAATCCCAGATTCAAAACTGAAACAGATTTTTTTTTCCAATGCATACCCTTAGCCCCCATGTCTGGGGAGTAATTTTATCCCAATCACAGCTACATGAGACTGTATTCACCTTTTTGCGAATATATGATAATGTCAGTGCCATCAATGGGCTGAGACTGGAGTAACTCTGTTTAGGATTGCTCAATGTATCACAAGCATATTTTGTATTATTTGAAAGCATTTTTACTCCTAGAATATTTCTGTGCTGCTAAAAGTATCCAGCATTTAAAGCACAGTGTATATGTGAAAATTCTATATAAGGAATAGTCTTTGCTAACAAGTAACTGAAAACTCTAATACCAAAGGTGGTGGCATGAAGTTTTTCCATTGGAAGAGAACAGCATAGAAAACACAGTGCATGTGTAGAATTTGTAGCAAGCAGCTTCATTAACTGGTAGTGATTATCATTTTTATTCTCTTCTCCCTCCTCCCAAACCAGTTATTATGGTCACTGTTGGCATTTTTTCCAATGGTCTCCATCTGGTTTGCATTAATTAATGATATTGGCCCTGCTATTGTTCTCCCCTCTTGTTAAAACTTAGCATTATTACAGTGTTTCCAAAACATCTCTGAGTCCATTGAATCTACTATGGTTTTGGCTATTTTTCATATATGTGGAAATACTTATGCATCACTGCAACTATTTTCTGCATTTGCGTCACACACTTTCTGAGTATAATGGGAAATTCTGCCTGAGTTATTGGATAAAAATATATGAATGTGTATGTTTTCTTGCAAGTATCCATTGCAAGCATCATTGTATGTTTCCCATCTAGGAAACCCCTATAGGATTTTGTGGTACTTTTAATGGGTGGTTTAAGTCTTCATCATTCAATAAAGCAAAATGCTTCGGCACATGAGATCTGGTAGGGCAAACTTACAGCTTGAAACAGTTCCTCTATACATTTTCAGCAGGCTGAACCGAGTTCAAATATGTATTCCTTTGCACATAAAGACCAAGCCTCTGCAATGAAAGGAATGTAAATTCTGCTCACTTGGGAAATTCGTATGTGGGCCCAAGTATAAAAGCACTTCACTCAAAAATCAAAATCCTAAAACTTAGCTAGGGGAGTAATTTCCATTTTTCTCTTTTTTCGTTAAAATGAACAAGACTATGCTGTATTTGTCAAGTGAGGCTGATAGTGTAGGGGATGATGGGGCTGAATAATGGAACGGGTTGACTTGTGTACGAGATGCCAGAGCTCTGCCAGGCATGCAGAAGTTGCCACTTAGGGAGGGGGAGAAAATCAATTCTTAACAATACTATTAAACTTAAGTATACTTTTCATTTTAATAGATAAGTAATCTTGGCTAACCATTTATTTTAAACTCTGGTCTTTTGTGGTTGACTGCTTAATTTAACATTGCAGCATTATTTTGTATTCACTGGAACCAATGTAAAGCAGAAGTAACAGAAAATGCATATGGAACAATGCTTATTCACTTATATTTGGATTCTTTCATAACAGTTCATTATCGTTCTTGTTTCGTTTCTCAAGATCTAAGTAAAGGAGCAAATCCTTACATAAGCCCCAGTTCCAGACTTACCTGGGGCTCTAGTTTGCAGCCCACAGAGGATGGAAGGGCGTGGAGCATGGCAGCCGGCATTAATCAGGCTGGTGGCTCTCAGCAGCCTCTGGGTGGGCAGCTCAAATGCCTGCAGTTCAAATGCCTGGCTAGGAAATTGGCAACGGGCTGTCCAGACCTCCATTTTTGGAATTGTTGGGTGTTTGTATTGTTCTTAGGTGATAAAATCTCTGCTGATAATATCAGCCATTCTATCTCCGCCACAACTTTGGAAGCAGCCGTATTGGCATTGGGCACAGACCCTTTTTGGGGGAGGGGACCAGCTCAGTTTCCCTATACTTATAGATCCCCTTAAGGGATCTAGGGCGTGAGGCATTGCAGTGACAAGCTCACTTTGGGGCTGTCAGGGTATGCTTACTCCCAGGGGGCAGGGGGATCCCTCCAGAGTTGTGTGCCTATGTGGAATCCTACAGGCTGTCATCCTGTGGTTTCCCCCTTCAGCATGTGGGCTGAAGGGGTGAGGGGGTCATAGGCCAGCAGGCAGGTTGGCCAATGAGTGGGATCCGTGCCCTATGCAGCACCAATGCTCTAAAGGCTGTAACCATAAAGCTGTGGCCTTTTAAAAACTCCAACAAAGTATCACTTTGCCCTCACCTCTCAGCCCCCCTTGACGCTGGGCCTACAAGTTGTAAAACAGTGTATTAAAGCTTGTACTACACCTCCCTTTAGATCTGTTATCAAAAGACTTCAACTATATAGTTTCTTGAAGTCAAGAAAGCCCATGCAAATTAAGCATGACGAATAACAGCTAACCAGAGGGAAATCATTGTGATTTACGACGCCGAAGCCCTTTTAAGAGGCTGTGTAAAGTTAAAATACTGGTGAAAACTCATTTTTTTCTGAATCGTCCTCTGTTAGATATAATTTGGTTTGTTTGGTTCTTTTTAAAGAAATGTTGTCGTACTATATTAATCTTTCTGTGCTCATTTATTCATGTTTTTATTAATTAAAATATTTATTGCTCATCTTTTCTTGTGACTCAAGGAACACAACACAGGAGCACAACACAGTCAAGTAGGTCTGAAGATATTGGGAGCTGTGTAAGAACTGTCCCTTCTCCTTCCAGCTACCAAAAGTTGTGGACAGTTCTATTGCACAGGGGAAGTAACAGAACACAAAATCAGTAAGTCTCTTTCCAATGCCTTTGTAAGTGCCTTAGGATTTAGTTTTAGAAGCCATTTTCTATTTCCTATCCCGAGAAATCTTTAATATAAAAATCACTGAAGGTTTGCCATCCAATCAAAAGAACACCTAACACCATCTAGCACGATTTGAATCTTTATAGTTTTCAAAATGTTCCACATGCATCAGCTCAATAATCCATATAAGACAAGTCAGTATTATCAATATCGTAATGCAAATGTGGTGTGATGCTTGAAGTTAAGAGAAGCAACTTAACTAAGGTAAATCCAGCCATTTCATGGCAATGGGCAGATTTGCTGCTTGGCCTTGCTGCTTCACAGCTCACCTCTCAAATCACCTATATTACAGTTATTGCATGGATCATTACCACTGCTGAACAGAAGATGGAATTGGGATGGAATGAATTTATCCTTGTGATAAAGCATAAAATCTTAAAGCTGCTTCCACATCATTATTTAGAGTCATCAAACTTCTAATGCAAGCAGCCTAACCACATGTAAGCAACAGTTCCCACTGGTGCTCTTTGATGACACATCCCAACATTTCTAAGTAAACCTGAATCACTTTCCCTGGCTTTAAGATCTCCACTTCAGATATTATTCTATTATTCACTGTCTACATGGAGGGATCCTAGTTCCAGAATTGGGTTGGCACAGAAACTGAACAGCTGCTGTGCCCTTGTAAGCCATTCATACATTCAGGCAGTTGCCTTTGATTTTGGATCTGTCAGCTATTAACAGCCAATGACACATTATAAATGAGACTCAGCCAGACTTAAAGGGGATAACAAAATCTAAGTTCTTGATTCTTGGGTCTGAGTTTTGCCAAAGGGCCCTGATCAACAATGGAAAAAATACTAGATGAAAACTATCTTTTGTGCACAGCTGTTGCAGATAATTGATTTTGAATACTGCAAACTAAAATACACCAATATAATAAAAACCCATATTTTCTTCATTCTGCCAAAGTGAAATATTGTTTTCATTGTTCAAACATTTCCCTGAAAACTTGCCCTCTGGTCTGTAATATTCAAGTCTCACTGGAAACAATTTTCAATGAGCCAATCTTTCAGAAATATTTTCCATGGCAATCTCTTCTGAGCTATGCTATCTAAAAAGGTATTTTAAAATCAATCAAAATTTATGGGTCATATTCTACATTTATAACTTCTGGGCTGAATTTCTGTACAGTGCATAAAGTAGGCATTATTTAATGTATTTTCCTTCATAACAATAATACAACATAAAGAAAAGACAGGATGACAGAGATAGAAAATACAAACGTTGATATAAACTGGACTTCAGTTCTATTTTATTATATTTGACAATATGCCTACTCACTCAGTATAAGCAGTATGAAAAGAAGCCTGACAAGATTTATTATGTTGCTTACAAGAAGTTGCTGTTACAAACTAAAAGGTGTGTGTGTAATCTGCAAGAACATTCTCAGTGAAAGCAAAACAAATGTTGCTATTAATTTACTCTAATCCTACTGACCTGAGCAGGACTTAACAGAGATACCGAATAGCATCAGTATTTGTGTAGATGATATCTACTGCATGTATCATTATGGTTTTTAATCTTGCTCTTCATCCAAGGAGCTGAGAACATAGAAAGGTGTAACTCAGTTAAGGACTGCACTGTTAAGTAGAGATGGACACGAATTGGAAAAAAACAGTGAGGTTCGTGGTTTGTCGCATTTCACGAACCATGAACCACAAACTTTCACAAACCTGCCCCGATTCACGAACCAGTTCGTTTGTTTCATGAAACCGTCACATCCAGGTCAACAAATCGTCACTGCCAGGTCACTTCCAGGCCAGCAGAAGGCCACTTCCAGGTCAGCAGGTCTGCAGGAAGTCCATTCTCTATTGCCTAGGAAACTCATTGATCGTTGCCAGGCTGTCTGCAGTGATTAACCAAAAACCGAACCAAATGAGGGGACTTCCGGTTTGGGATCCATGGAGGTCTAACGCAGCTCTAAGTGCAGAGCTGACCGGGCTGCCGTTTCAGCGGCCGGAGGGGCACAAATAGCCCCCGGCCACTTGCTCTCAGGCGGAGAACAGGCAAAGAACGCTCAAAGACCTCAGGGCGCGTCGATCTCGGGCGAGGGGGGGTTCTGCGCTAAGGATTCTCTCTCATCCCTTGAGGTCCCACCCTAAGACAGGTCGGCTAAAATCTCTGCGGCAGAACCGGGGCCAGTGCGGCTGGCATAAGACCTACATGCCCAAGCTTCAACAGGGGAAAAGTAGGTGGAAAAGAATTTGAGATCGAAGCAGTGATTACAACCCAGAAAGACGCTTGAAAAGGTAAAGATCACTATCTCTCGAATTGGGATGGATTACTTAAAGTAACGAACTTTTAAAGTGAAACTTTAAACTGCAACAGACGGAATATAATGAGGGGAAGACTCGGCAAGAAATAGTTTAGAAAAAGGACTAAGTTAAATGAAGCTATTAAAGAAACTGGACAATTGTTTTTCATACCTGTGGTTAGAGAGTGATAGCAGGCTGTGAGAAAATTTCTATCATCGCGAGAGCTGCAGTGGAGAGACGGGAAACAGGAAGTGCGTCACAGTGATAGAGCTGCTGGAGAGAGACGACCCTTATTGGAGACAGGAAGAAGGGAATCGCCATTTTTGAAAAGGGAAGGACTTTGACTTCAACAGGAGAGGAAGTAGGACATCTTGGATTGCAAAAAGACTACAGAAAAACCATAGAGAAAAGACGCCCGACATTTTGGACTTCTTGAAACATCTTTTGCTTTTTTTAAGAATCAGGACAGTTAAATTAATTTAGAGGGACATAAACTTAAACGCCACGGAGCTAAGGAAACGTGCAGACTCGTGGGAGCGAGGTAAATCAAGCCCCACGATGTCGAAAAAAGAGTGGCAAACGGCTATTGAGAACCTGGATAAAAAATTTCTGGAGATGTTAAAGGAATTGAAAGAGACAAAACAGGAGTTGGTGAGGGAAGTCAAAGATGTCAAAGAGACAGTAAAAAATGAATTGGCAGAAGTAAAGAAGGGAATGGAAACAATACAAAATGACTTGCAAGCAGCGCAGCTAAAAGTTAATGTAGTTGAGAAGGTGGTGGAGAATCTTACAGAGACGCAACGAATGGATATGAGAGCGATGAGGGGAAGGATGGCAGTTGCGGAGAGCAAGTACATGGAGAAGCAGCTGAGGTTTCGAGGTTTGCCGGAAATAGATGGAAATACAGCACAAGAACAGGTTACAGAGGTGTTAGCTGAATACCTGGGAAAGGAGGAGGAGGAGGAGGTTGTGGCTATCCTTGATGTGGTGTATCGAATAAATTCCAGATTGGCGACCCAGAGGAAACTACCAAGGGATGTGATTGTGCAATTTACGACAAGGAATTCAAGAGAAATGATAGTGAGCAAGCAGTTTCAAGATCCATTGATAGTTGATGGCAAGACGGTTATCATCATGAAAGAGTTACCCAGATCGGTGCTGCTTGATCGGAAAAAATATAAAGTTCTAGTTCAGAATTTGAAGGACATGAAAGTAAGATACAGATGGGAATTACCGGAGGGGATATCCTTCGAATTCGGAGGAGTGAAAAAGCGCATCAGATCTGAATTTGAGATGGAAAAGTTTATGAGAGACAATGAAAAAGACTTACCAACAACAAGGCTATGAATATGGAGTGTAAACTATTATCTTGGAATGTAAATGGACTTAATTCACCTAATAAGAGAAAAAGTATTTTCCACTGGCTATTAAAACAAAAATGTGATATTGTGTGCTTGCAAGAGACCCATATTAGAAATCAGGATGTAAAATATCTTAAATTGGGCAAGTTGGGCAATGAGTTTGTAGCGGCCTCAAAAAAGAAAAAAAGGGAAGTGGTACTATACATAAGAGAGGAGCTACAGCCAAAGCTAATGATTAGAGATGCGGAAGCCAGATTCATAGCAGTGGAATGTACATGGAATTTAAAGAAAGTGTTGGTGATTGGAATCTATGCACCAAATGGAGCAAAAGAGAGCTTCTTTGAGGATTTAAGGAAGCAATTAGATGAACTCTCTTATGATCAGATAATCCTTGCAGGAGACTTCAATGGAGTTACAAATTTAGAACAAGACAAAAAATCAGTAACTGCACAAAAGAAAAGAGGACTATTACCAAAGACTTTTTTTGCATTAATGCAACAGGAAACTTTGGAAGATGTGTGGAGAATGCAGAATCCCACAGGTAGACATTATACATTTTTCTCCGCAAGGCATTCTACCCTATCACGAATCGATATGATCTGGGCCTCAAAGGACTTAGTGCTTTGGACTAAGGATGTAGAAATAATGCCCATGGTAGGCTCAGATCATAACCCAGTAATGTGGAAGTTTGGAAAAAGAATTAAGAGGAAAGGATGGAGAATAAATGAGGACTTGTTACAAGAGGGAGAAAATATGGAGATGTTGAGAAGGGAAACTAAATTCTTCATACAGCATAACATGAATCGAGAAGTACCAACCAACAAGGTATGGGATACATATAAAGCAGTAATTAGAGGCATACTAATGGAATTAAATGGAAGAGCTCGAAAGAAAAGAGAGGAGAAGAGACAGGAGATTATGGAAAAAATAAAAGCAAAAGAAATACAATTAAAGAAAAGACCAGGGAAAAAGAAAATCTATCAAGATATTAAAATCCTTCAAGAGCAGTTGACGGCAATGAATAATAAAGAATTGGAATGGAATCTTAAAAGAATGAATCAAAAGTCGTTTGAAGGTGCAAATAAACCTGGGAAATACTTGGCATGGCAATTGAAGAAGAGAAAGGAGAAAAAGACAATTAATAAAATATGTGAGGACAATAAAGTGCATCTGGAACAGACTGCTATAAGTAGAGCTTTCTATAAATTTTATGCTAAATTGTATGACAAAAAAGAAGTGAATAAAGATTCAATAGCGACATATTTGGGGAAAATTAAGCTTCCAGTAATCTCAGACGATTGGAGAGCTAAATTGAACAGTGAAGTAACAGAGGAAGAGATAAGGAAAGCAATACAGTCAATAAATTTGGGGAAGGCGCCGGGACCTGACGGACTTACAGCTAAATTTTACAAGGTAATGGTCAATGAGCTGGCATCATTATTAAAAGAAGTGATCAATGGTGTTCTGAGAGATCAAAGAATTCCAGACACCTGGAATGAAGCTAATATATCATTGATCCCTAAAGAAGGACAGGACTTGACTAATGTTAAAAACTATAGACCTATCTCCTTACTTAACAATGACTACAAGATCTTTGCGAAGGTCTTGGCAGAGAGACTAAAGGGATGGCTATCCGAAGTTATTGGGGAAGAACAAGCAGGTTTTTTACCAAACAGACAAATTAGAGACAATCTAAGGACAGTTATAAATGCTATTGAATACTACGATAGGCGTTGTGATAAGGAGGTTGGTTTCTTCTTTGTAGATGCTGAAAAAGCATTTGACAATTTGAACTGGGACTTTATGTTTGCCACTATGGAACAGCTACAAATGGGAGAAAGATTCATAAGAGCAGTGAAAGAAATTTACAGAGACCAGAGTGCAGCAATTGTGGTGAATGACGAGTTGACTAAAAAACTGACTATTGGTAAAGGTACTAGACAAGGTTGCCCGTTGTCTCCACTGTTGTTTATTTTGGTTTTGGAAATTTTAATGATACAGATTCGAGAAGACAATGCAATCCGTGGAATAAAGATAAAAGACTTTTCCTACAAGGTCAGAGCATTTGCAGATGATATAATGTTAATTGTGGAAGATCCAACTGAAAACATGCCTAAGGTAATAGAAAAAATTAAAGAATTTGGAGACTTGGCAGGTTTTTATGTAAACAAAAAGAAATCAAAGATATTATGCAAAAATATGACCAAGTTAAAACAGCAGCAATTGATGGAACTAATAGACTGTGAAGTAACAAATAAGGTGAAATATCTGGGAGTTGAACTGACTGCAAAAAATATAGATCTATTCAAGAATAATTATGAGAAATTATGGACTCAAATAGAGCAGGATTTGATTAAATGGAATAGATTGAACTTGTCATGGTTGGGAAGAATTGCAGTAGTTAAGATGAATGTGTTGCCAAGAGTGATGTTTCTGTTACAGACAATACCAATCATTAGGGACTCTAAGCAGTTTGACAAATGGCAGAGGAAAATATCGGAGTTTGTGTGGGCAGGCAGGAAGCCTCGAGTGAAAATGAAAGTATTACAGGATGCAAAGGAAAGAGGTGGAATGCAATTGCCCAATTTGAGACTTTATTACGATGCAATTTGTTTGGTATGGTTGAAAGATTGGATGAAGCGGAAAAATCGCAAACTGCTGGCCTTAGAGGGATATAAAAAATTATTTGGATGGCATGCATACTTATGGTATGATAAAGTAAAAGCAGATTCTATGTTTTTGCACCATTACATTCGGAGAAGCCTCTTCTCAACTTGGAAGAAATACAAAGACTACCTGCAAGAAGGAATCCCCTCCTGGGTGGTTCCATATGAAGTAATAGATCCGAGAACGGTTGATAATGAACAACAGTGCTTAACGTACAAGGAGATAACGCGAATAGAACTTTCTAAAATAAGAATAAGGACGCAACAAGAGTTGTCTCCAAACTATGACTGGTTTCAATATAGACAAGTTAGAGATCTTTATTACTCGGACTGTGTGAAGGGAGGGATAAGAATGGAGAACTCAGATTTAGAGAAAGCAATTCTACAAGAAGAAAAAAAGGAAATCTCTAAGATATACAAAGTACTGTTAAAATGGTATACGGAAGATGAAGTAGTTAAAGTGCAAATGGTGAAGTGGGCTATAAACTTTAATAAAGAAATAACAATGGAGGCGTGGGAATATTTGTGGAAAAATACATTGAAGACTACGACATGCACCAGTATCAAAGAGAATCTCTACAAAATGATTTACCGTTGGTATTTGACACCAAAGAAAATTGCGCTAGGGAATTTGAATACGTCTAATAAATGCTGGAAATGTAAAAAGCATGAGGGATCTTTGTATCACATGTGGTGGACTTGTGAGGTAGCTAGGCAGTACTGGGGGGAAATAATAAGAGTAATGAGTGAGATTTTACAATTTCAAGTTAATAAGAACCCAGAACTCCTGCTACTGAACTTGGGAATGGAAGATATTCCAGCACAACACAGGACATTGTTATTCTACATGACAGCAGCAGCTAGACTCTTATATGCGCAGAAATGGAAAGTACAAGAAGTGCCAACTATTGAGGACTGGATTTACAAATTGCTGTACATGGCGGAGATGGATAAAATGACAAGAAAATTGAGAGACCTTGACCCGGGACAGTTTAACACGGACTGGGAGAGGCTGAAACGATATTTGGTGAAAAAATGGGAGGTGGGAGGACTGTGGCAGTTTGATAATTACTGAAATATAACAAAAGGAGAGGGGAGTGACTATACCGGGGGGAGAGAGTAAAGTGAAAAAATTCTAAGCAATTATTTTATTTGATTAGTATGAATAGTTGGGTATCAATAGTGTTACTATCATAAGGATTATAAGGATAGAATTTAATTAATTTTTTTTTATGTCAGCAGATAACTGTACAATGGAGAATAAATATACATTAGCATACATAATATAGGTCTAATTGATAGACTTTTGCTGAATGTGTACATGAATTGTTTGTTGGATAGTTTTATAATGGAGAAATTAGTTAATCAAAAAGGACAAGACATGTAAAAGAAAGTAAAGAGTATCATATAGAGTATAAGTCAAATTGATTGATTTATAATAAATGTATGCAATGTTTATAGAAGTATTTGAAATTATGCATAAAGAGGGACAAATTGTTTGCCCCATTTTGAAGTACTTAGAAAGAGTAAGATAGAGTACAGAATACCAAAATGATTATTATTATTACTATTGAAAAAGATAAGTTAAAATTGTCATATTTTTACCCATTTGGGAAGAAAATAGAGATAGCACTATGTTACTATAGGTAAGCTTAGAAGAGTTTGAAAGTATATTATAATAAGTACAATAAGTTTGAAATGAGTAGAGGGAGAATAGACAAGGGGTTGGAAAACTGTTGGAAGTCAACAAAAGGGGGGGGAAAGGGAGGGGGTTAGAATTGGAAAATTTAAGGGAATGATTGTAATAAATTCTGTATGTGTCTAATCCAATAAAAATTTTTATATAAAAAAAAAAACGAACCAAATGAACCAGCCTAAAGTTCATGGTGGTTCGTCAGAAATGGGCTCTGATGAATCACTGGTTCGCGAACCATGAACCAGCCTAGTTCGTCATGAACTTTGGTTCATATTTCAGTTTGTTGCCATCTCTACTGTTAATAATAGTATCTATGCAAAACTCTCTTGAAAGGAAGCAAATTCAAATCCATGCGCTTTTAACTATCTTCAAGACTTCAGATTCTCTTATTTGAACAATAAAATTAATGATTTAGTCAAGAAGCACCCCGGTGTCTTGCATGCTGTCAGCTTTCTTTAATGATACCAAGCAAAGGCAAAGTCCTGAACAATGTAGATTTAACACATACATTTATATTAGTGTTCTACAAGGCTTCAAGATATCAGCAACTGCATCTGCAACTGCATCTTAGAATTTCCTTTCTGGGAGTCTGAGTGCCTGATAATACCAAGTTATTCATGAAGCAGGTAACATTTGCCTGTTCTTCTTAAGTGCATGGAAGAGCTGATAGTAGGAATTTAAGCAATCTGACCATCACACTAACTGTCTGTAACTGTCTAGTTAGATGACATCTTTTTTTTAAACTGAGAACTCCCATGAAAAAAGCAGCTGTTCCTAACAACATGAATAAGGATTGACCCTGTTTGGATGCAGACCATTCTTCAAGAATGGATTAGTTCATTCTCTATTCACCTCTTCCTGTGTATCTGGGAAAGAAGATATGCTCTTGGGAGCATACAACACTTTAGCTGTAATTGAGAGTGGCATATATTCCACATGTACACACTCTGAATTTCTGAAAAGATTTTTCTCTCAGCTGCTGCCATCACAGTATCTCAAATCTTCACATTAAAATCCCTTTGGTTTAGACAATAGTTAGGGGATTTTGCACAAATACTAACAATTACGTTGCGCATGTCATTAATACAAGGAGTAATTACAACAGATACCTTAAGTTTTATGTATGGTACACAGCATTCTAGATCCATATCATATCCTGGAAAATTCTAATAAAGCATAGTACAACCTAAAATAGCAAACTCTCATTTGCTTCCTGTTGACAGAACATCTGCAGATGTAATGAGGCAAGTCAAAAAACATGAACAAAAATTCTCATCCAGAGCCAGTAGCAACAGTGTTTACCACCTTCAGATTTTGGGGCATTTTAAGCTAAACTGAAGGATATGTAAAGCTCACTCCCCACCAAGTTTGAATAAAATTAGGACTTGCAATATTGTTCTACGTCCTGATGTTTCCATGCAGGATGCCACTCTAGACAGTGTTGATTCATAAAGTCTAAATTCCTCTGCTCAGAGCCTTCCTGTAGAAGAGGTAACTTCTGAGATGATCTAACTACAATTATTTTTAAAAAAATTACATCCCATAGTTCTAACCAAAAAGTTTGTGAGGTAGCAGATTGATAGGTGCTCATACCTTGGAATGGTGTGAGTTAATGCAAAGGCATCTCTGTCAGCTCAGTTTAGAAGAACTGACACTATGAAGCATCATGGTCAGACAGATTCATATGGTTCTTTCTCCATATGGCCATGCCACATGAAGGATTTTGGAATGCATCAATGCAAGCCCTCCTCCCCTCAAATCCCTAGCATGAAACACTTGATATAAAGAATCCCCTGAAAAATTCTCATTTGTTTCAGTCATTGAGCAGGAGTCATTTCTGGTAGAATGAACCCCATTTCTTATGTAAGTAGATAGACATTCTTAATGTTTACTCCTTTGTTCATTTCTATAGCAATCCCAAATGTTTCCTTCAATATGTTAGATCTGGGTGCTTCAAGAATGATTCATGTTCAAAGATTCCAAACCTTTTTCATTCTGTGCAATCACTTTGTTCTTGAGGACCGCCGGCCAATTTTATACCAGTAACAACGGACAAAACAAAATACGAGTCCCCACTGACAGTCAACAGCCCAAAGATAATTCAAGCCTGAATGTAATTAAAAATCAACTTGCCAATTTAATACACTTTAGTATTCTCAGCATTTTATGAAATAACATTGAAGTCAATATTTTAAAAATATTTTACCTTTAAGTGTCACAGAAACACAGCAGAAAAAAAATTATTCTTTACAGGCCTTTGAAAGCAATGCCATAGCCATTAAGATGACTTGAGATACATAAAAGTATAATGAAATAAATGAAACAAGAAAGAATACTGTGCCATCATTTTTTAAATTATGACATCAAGAAACCTTACTTTAAAGTGCTGATCAATAAACAGGCTTTTCCTTAATGAAAAGAAGATAATGTGGGACATCTGCTTCAATGCATTAGGTTACTGCACAACCCCGTCCCCCATTTTATATGTATATAAAAAAATAAAAAGAAGACATTTACATTTTCTGCTACAGGCCTATGCTTATCCACTGGAGAGTTGAACTTGGCCATAGTTCCCTGCTAGATAGTATACACTTGGTAGAACACATTTTCTGTCAATTACTTTTGGAACGTCCTGCTTCCAAGAAACTCAATTCAGTACTCATGGTATCTCTACAACAATCCTATGAGGCAGGAAAGGTTGACAAAGGATGGGTACAATAAACAAATTACAACTATGCACTTACTATGCCAATGGCCCAAGGCAGTATTGCGCATGTGAATGGCCTTTGATAGGAAACAATAAACAAAGCAGGAGTAACATAATGCATGACTGAAGCTTTGCCAGCCTTACATGTAAGAGGTCTTCTCTCCCATCCCTTTCACAAGTATCAATTCACTGCTGTGCCTTGTGGCCCAGCACACGCTCCTATGAGGAGAACAAAAGTCACCACCTCACTCTTGTTTCCCTTCACAAATCAGCACTGCCAAATGGGGAAAAATCATTTTGCAGCAGGCTAAATTAGATGGTAGACCCTGTCTGTTTAGTGCAGAGAAGACAGATGGGATGGCTGGGATCTGCCTCCCAAGAGGTTAAAAGGTGGCACCATCCTAAACAGACAGACTATTCTAATACACTGATTTCAAACGATATAATTCTAATTTGGACTGCACTGTAGCTTTGCCTTCTTTTCATGAGAAAGTAACAAAACCCAGTCAAGGTATTCATCTAAGAATAATATAAAATGTCAGGAGTTTTATGCAGTTATAACAGTGACAGTTGGTGTTTTATTTTTCTGATTCATTTACCATGGTTCACAAACACACTGAATAGATCTTAATTTAAAATATCAGTGGAATGCTTAATAATCATAAAACCAAACAGAGTCTAAAAATACAATACAGCAGCAGCATCAGTTCAGCGCTTCGCTAGCAATTTGGTTGCATGTGAAATGTCTGTTTCTTCATAGCCACAATTGCATAGCATCTGGGGGATTTTATGGGATCAAATAACTTCACCAGACCAGACCAGGCAAGGTTGTCCTAAAAAATGAAACACAAATAGAATACATCAAAATAACATTTGACCCTAAATCTCTAAAACCGCAGTATGTTTGTATTTTGTAATTTAAAAATGCCCCAACAGTTTGCACTTATATGTAACATGTGAAAATTAATTTTTAGTTTCACTCACTGGGTCATCTATTGTATTTTAAATATAAAGGCTTTTTTAATCGTAACATCAGACATGGTGCTTGTTAACTTGTTGCTTACCCAATATGGAGAGCTCGCATTTCATCAGTTTCTAAGCACAAGCCCAAGAACCCACCAGATGTCTAAAAGAAAGAACAACTCTTTTAACGTGCCCTGCTCCACCTATTCTTCCTTGTGGTTCTGGACTAATATGAGTAGTTACTCTTTATTAGCATATGCTGCATATATGAGCATGTCATCCCTGCAACAAATCAGTAGAACTTCTAAAGTACGTTAGGTAGCCAGGTAGGTACCTTCCCAGGTAGGTACCTTCCCAGATATTCCAAAGAATATCTGATGTTCAATCTTGTGTATGCAGGGATCTATTATTAGGTAGATGAAGTAACACCTACCTTTTGAGAAAAAGCAACAAAACTGGAAATTCTTTTATATTTTTAACCCCATGGTAAGTATCATTTGTAATTCAGGGCCTGAAATGTGTTGGGATAGCTCTGATAGAAGGATGCAGTATAGCATTAATAACACCAGCATGATAGGAAGTGTTATAAAGGCATCACAGGCAGGAATTAGTGTCACGGGATACATAATTTTCAGTAGTAAAGATAACAAAGATAAATCGATATTAAAAGCAGAAGAACTTGTTCTTTCCTCTTGGAAATACTGCAAATCTCTGGGCACAGTTCAGAAAACTGTATAGTAAACACTCCATGTGCAGTGAGGCTTTTGACTTATCCTCTCTCTCCTGCTCCACATGATATACCAATTTTGAAACTAGTGTGTGTGTTTAGGGGGACAAAACAGTCCATGAGCAAAATCTCGCACTTGCTGGGGCTCATTCAATCATAAGATTCAAAATTTAAAGCTAGTTCGCATTAGAAAAAAAATTCATTACTATTTGAATATATTTATCTAGAAAAAACAAAAACACATACTTCATTATACATCACTTGTTCCAAATTAACTTTAGACATAATAAACAAATTTTTCTTTCCTTTCGTGAAAAAACATTGAACTCTTCAAACAAAAAATTTAATAGTGCAAAAAAGTCATTCACATGATCATTATGAAAAAGGTTGCAAAATTTATTTCAGGTTCATCCCGGAAGTAAATATAAATTGTGTGCTGTCAAAGTCACAACTGACTCATGGTGACGCCAAAACCATGAGGTTTTCAAGGCAAAAGATGAGCAGAGGGGGTTTGTCACTGCCTCCTCTGCATAGGAATCCTGGATTTCCTTGGTTTTCTCCCATCCAAGTACTAACCATCGCCAATTCTGCTTACCTTTCAAAGCTCTAATGAGATTGGGCTAGTCTAGGATATGCAAAAGCACACAAAAATGTTACTTGATGGTTAATTCCTTGTCAATATTAAGACAACTGTGCTTAGGCTTACTACAAGCCCTGCTCACAGTCATGTGGGTTCCCTGGATGCAAGAGTGAGGGGAAAAAAGTCTTACTCTCCATTCAGTGTGAGAGTCCTGGATCACTTTATGCTGCTTCAAAATGCAGCACATTTCCCTTCATCAGTCTTCCTACAAACAAGTAGGTTCACTGACATTGTAGAAATCCATCCTTTTTCATACAGTGCACACCATTTTTGGTGCAGGATTGTATGTGGTCAGTGGCTGGGACAGTGAGAGATTGCAAGGTTTGTAGGATAAATCTGTATACGTTCTCAGGTGCGGGGAGGGGGGTGCGCAGCACCAAATATATGAACATCACCTATTTTAAATATTGACTTCAGGTATCTCCTTTAGTTGTATCACAACTGATATAACTATTTATATATTCATTAAGCCAGTTTGGTTTAGTGGTTAAGAGCAGCAAGACTCTAATCTGGAGAACCAGGTCCTCCACTTGAAGCTAGCTGGGTGACCTTGTGTCAGTCACAGCTCTTCCAGAGCTCTCTCAGCCCCACCAACCTCACAGGGTGATTTTTGTGGGGATTATAATAACACACTTCGTAAACTGCTCTGAATGAGCCTTAAGTTGTCCTGAAGTGCAGTATTTAAATCAAATGTTGTTGTTGTTGTTATATTTCTATCCCCTAATCATATTTACACAGCAAAAAATTGAATATAGACCAGAACAGCCTATAACCCTGCATGAAGCTATCTATTGCAGAAAGTTTGAACAACAAAATACTTTTCTGTCCACTTGTACATGCCTAGCCTTCCTCAGAAACTGAACATGTGCAATGTGTGAAGTGGATAATTATGGGCATGAACAGCAATATGGATCATAGAGCAATGATGCTCCCATGTCACTCAGTCACATGTATTTTTTTCTTATCACATGGTTATAAAGGATTGCATGGTTATGCACCAGGATGGCACCCTCTCGTCTTCACTGGACAGGCATTACTGGTATAGTGCATATCCACACAATTTGTCCTAACCAAATGAGAGGAGGATGAACGTATTATTCCAAGCAATGTTGGAGCAATCTCTGTGCTGTAAGTAAAGTGCACCTTGGGCAAAATTTGTCAGCAAGATTATATACCTGAGAAAAGCAGAGACTGCTCAACTGTTCATAAACAACTGGGTTAAATGGCTTTAAGTTCACTGCTCTTGCTTATACCAGACAAAACAATTTTTTTGCATTGAACAAAACAGGCAGATTATAGTTCAAACATTACTGATAACACCTTTAACACAATTCAGAACTGACAGCATACGGAAACAATTTCTAAGTGTGGATGTAAGACTTTACCAAAAACAGTAGTCGGCACAAAGTAAAGATTGTTTAGCACTTCAAGTATTAACAATTACAATATCAGTTGGGGCTATGCAGTTTCTTTATTACTAGTAATTTACCAGGCAATTAAAAGAACATAAAAACTTTACTGCAGTAGATTTGCCTAAAGTAAAAACATCTGCTGAGCAATGTTTGGAGTGATAGATTGAAAGTTTTAAAACTTTGGTAAATATGTTAAATCATTTTTTAAAAAACAAAAGACTTTATTTGCTACCAAGTGAACAATTTACAGTATACCCACATGGCTGAAAAATCACCCCCACTCTGGAATTATACATACATGAATTACCTGTTCTTTGAGATAGCACAGACGATCCAGAAGTATCAATGCCTCTATGCATGGTCCCAGAACAACTTTCAACTGTAAAAAAAAGTTTAAATACTATTAGGTCTAACGAAATAACTGTACTTTCCTATTGCAAAATGATAAAAAGCTGCCCTCTCCCTCAATTCTTAAACTTTTAAAAAAATCTAGCTGAAATGAGCAAAGTTTAATAGAAAGACAAATTGTAAGAGCTGCAAATTTATTTTGTTTTTATAATTCATTACTTTCAGGGGATTAAGTATGAGATTGGATCGTACCAGCTTTTCTGTTGGCACAAGGGGGTGTAGGGGCAATATTGCCCAATACTACTCTTCCTTGCAGGCTCATTCTGTGCTTTGTATACAAGTGTCCCATGCTATTTATTTTATCAGTTATTTTTCACAAAAACAATTAAGGAAGCAGATTTTGTTCTTGAGAAAAACCAGTACAAATGCTTCCTTGCCAATTCTATTCTATTGGACATCTTCAGAAAACGAGAGCAATAAAGATCAAAGCCTGGGGAATGCAACAGGCAGGGTATCTATTTCTCAGTAGCTTTTAGGTACAACCCAGCATGCAATACACATTGCAAGTGGCAGAAATCTTGTTAAAAGGGAACTTACAAGGGAAGGTATTAAAAAGAACACTGGCAAAATAAAGCAAAGAGACCAATATGGGTTTCAAAAGGAGGCCGACATTTCTCCCAACATTTATTATGCTTGAAAAAAGAAACTCCATATGTTCTTTTTATTATTTTACCGACGCCTCATATAATTCTGAATTCGGCTTTCCTTTCTATTGAGAAAATACATGTCTACATAAACTAATCTACCCCTTTGCAGAAATTTAACTTGGTCCAAGTGTATCCTAATATAAACATAAAGAACAACTCCTCTTGTTACTGTGATTTTTACCATATTAAAAGCTTCCAGCTCATTCATTCTGTGCTTGTATTTTCCAAAGTACTCCATTATGAGGCTGTCTGAAATCTGCAACAGCAAGAAAATTGATGACTGCAATTAAAACCTACCTGAGGCAAATGCTGAAATTATTTTTCTCTAATTAAAAAATACTTCAAAACTAACACATTTCATTTTACAATCAATATTTTTTTAAGTTACTGTAATGACTTTCCAGTACTCAGTGAGACGCACCATTCAGTAAACATGTTTGGAATCATACTATAAAAGTGTACAGAAGATCTAGGCAATGTTCCTAGATCAGAGAACTTTTGACATCCGCTAATGAATTACACGGTAGCTACTCCATGTTTATAGTAGACTCTAACAGCACAGAGTAACTCTGCTTTAGATAGTGCTGTAAAAGTGTGGCTAATATTTAGGCTGCTTGGATTGAGGCATAATATTCTACTTAAGTTCCAAAACCATTGTGAAGTGTGCATGATGTGATTATTCTCAATATTAGGCTCCCAGCCAATGTAGTATACTGGTTGAAGAGTCACAGGCAAGGGCTTGGGATACCCAGGCTTTACTTCCTACTTAGCCATGAAACATTGGGCTAATCTAAGCCTTGACAAATCATTGTCATATCTATATATATTTACACAATGTTTTAACAAAAGAAACTAGTTTTCAAAAAAGGTGTTTACAAATTGCATTATATCTGCACACATCCTCTCTCTTGTCATATTTATTGAAAGAAGCCTACATGTCATAATAAGCAGGACAACGGACTATTTTTATTACTGCACTTTAAATGCACAAAGTATTTCAACCTTTAAAAGACAGAAGGAAAGCTTAAAGTCAGATCTCAGCCCCTAGGAACTTTCAATCTAAATTTAGACAGTGGAAGAGAAAGCAGAGAGGGGGAGAGGGAAACCTGGAATGAATAAATACTGTGCCTTGGCAGGGGAAACACTCTTTCTTACAACCAATGGAGGAGAGAACCAGGTATGCCACCCTGTGATCCTTGGAAGAAGGGCAGGATTAAAATGTGATAGGAAGATAAATACATGCTACAGGACCACATGACGAAACTGCCTTATAATGAGTCAGACCACTCGTCTATCAATGCCGGTAATGTCTGCTCTGACTGGCAGTGGCTGTCTGTGGTCCACAACTGGGTCCACGGCTGCAAGCTTGGTTTCAACAAAATTTATATCCCAACAAGCCATGAGACACCAACTAAAGCCAGGAAAGAAAAATGCTTAGATATGTAACAACATACAACTTCTGTATATAGGCGAGAGAAAAGAGCAGGTTTAACAGACTGCTTCCCTGAAAATGTTTAATATTTAATTTCGCACCAACCAGTAAAAACATATGTTTGCAATCAACAGCTAAGCCTTCAACTCTGTTGACTGTCAGACATCTTACAGTGTGAGCAAGTTAAATTCCTTCATAATTAGGTTTCTGCAGAACTATTTCATTATATATAAGGAACAGTAAAAATTTCTATCAAGAAAATGGTCAGATAAGGCAGTAACAAGCATCAGTCAGCCTTGAGTTTTAATTTTTATTCTGTCTGTAAGGGGTTCTGATCTGGCCAGTTTATACTTTACACAGTCAGCATGCTTGTAGATGCCCATCGGAATTTCCAATGCTAAATGAAGGAGTGACAGTCATCACCAAGCATCCACATATATGCAGATAAACATTCAAGTTAATTAACAAAGAGTAGACAAATGTGGGCAGCTGGTGGGACATTACCCCCTTGAATTAAATACAGAGCTGTTCCTAAAAGGTGCATGAAGGTCTTGAAAAGAAGGATAAGAGCTGTGAACCTGCATAGATTTCTTTGTGGACAGAGCTCAAAATTCCTTTACACTAATTAAAGTGTATTTTACAATGAAGATTTTAAAAACTAAAAAAAAGAACACATGATAATCCAAGGAAGGGAAAGCTTCTAGCAGTCTGGCTGTCACTTAAGTGGACATGAACGAGACTCTTGTCTCCCTAAATTCTGAAATCTTCAGAGTACAGATTCTTATGAATGTCTTGATCAACTTCTGGCAGAGCAATGCTCACAGAAAAGAGGTTGGGGGAAATCGACTCAGTGTGACAGTGATGAAATGCCTGAAGCAGGATCCCATAGTTGACTCAGTATGTTTATCTGCCAGAGACGCTTTCCTTTTCCTCCAACACCTTGATGATGCTGGGGATTTTCTATATGCTTATTCTAAAGAGCAGTCTGTACTTTGTCAGGTGATTCTTGTAGACTTTACAGCTGTTAAAACTCCTTGTCAGATTAAATTGGAATTTGGCACTGTCATCATGTAAATTGTATGTTGGTTTATATTTAAAGTACACTGATCGTTTAAACACAGCATTAATATACATGTTCTATATAGCTATCATCATTAACCTTGTGTAATCCCATTTTGACAGCTGAACTGTATCTGCCTTTTTGCAGTTGGCTGGTAAATGTTCTTACTGCTTATAAGATGGAACTAACCCATTTTTAATTATTCCAGTTTAAAAATGGGCAACTGAACCTTGAACAACTGCCAAAAAAAAATCAGACTGAAGTGCACAGTTACTTTGGAGTAGGTCCCACTGAACAAGGCAAGATTTACCTATGAGTAAACAGGCACTGACTGAGCTGCATGTTTAAGAGCTTTCATCAATACAAATGGCATCATTCCATCCACAAACCTGTTTCTGGTTCATTAATTGTGCAAATGGGCACAGATGATTGTGTATTCCCTGACACTGAAATAAATGAGACAGACTCTACATGCACAGAACTACTTGATCAAAGTAATTGGTGGTTCCATGTATAGTTCTATCCTAGCTGCAGGAACAGTAGCAGATGCAGTTTGTTAATCAGGTACCCACCTAAAAGCAGCTATCACTTCCCCAAAGGACCACATGCCAAAAAGTCATTTTCTCTTAAATAAGCAGAATATCATCCAGCAAAACTGCTGAGGATAGTTTGTGGACAGTAAACACGTGGATGCAAACCAGTGAATGATGACGAGAATTCTGCTCATCATTGTGATGCTTTAGCTAGACTCTCTGATGATAAAATCTCTCCAATCTACTCTGAGACAGATGTATGATTTATTACAGTTCCAATGTTTGAGGAATCAGAACTCCGAAAGCATACCGTTGCTAATGTTATTTGGATAGCTTATGATTGATTACTCTGACTGATGTGGTTAAGGGTATTGAAGGTTGTGAAGTCCCATCACTTGAAAAACATATCCTTTCCCTTCCTGGCTACTTAATACTACCGAGAAAAAGATGAGGGCTGTTCTGATCGGGATTGTCAGCACATCTTTGGAAAGGAATTTTCCCAAGCTCTTCCAGGGGTGATAATAAGGTCTTTACTTAGTAAAGGATGATTTGACCTACTTGTCAGTGTCACACTTATCACTGTGGGGCAAGGTCATTAACTGGATAGCAGCAGAGCAAATAAAGGCATACCTGATTGGCCTTCCCTTGGCCTATTTCAGTCTGGCTTTATGCCTGGTTATGGAAAGGTGACATTAGTCACATCTGTGGATGATCTCAGAACATGATGGACAAGGGTCTATCCTCTCTGTTAGTTTTCTTTGGTCTCAGTGGCCATCTGTGAAACCCTGCATTTTATTAAACTGATTCAGAAAGGTAATGGGGTTATATGCATTGTACTCTGATGGCTTTCCTATTTTTACTGTTTAGGCCATACAGAGTATTTATAGTAAATGCAAAACCAGTTGCCTGTCTTCTTAGCCTGTGGAATGCCCCAGGATTCCATTTTGTCACCTAAGCTATTCAATATTTACACCAGGCTATTAAATTAGATCATCTAGAACGCTGCAGTTGGGTGTCAATACGGTACCAGCATGCAGTGGTGTGGATGGGGAGAACAAGATAAAATGGAAATCTCACAAGACAAATCATGCTGATGTTAAGAAGATTGATCTTATTGTGTTGATGGTCTAAAACTGTTGCTTTCGGAGTATGTAAAAAGCTTTGGTTTGTTTTTAGATCTCCTGTTATACCGTTATACTTTTATATCCCCAGTTGTATTGCATTGGCTACTGTTCTCCCTTTTGATTCAGTTCAAGGTGTTATTAATTATCTTAAACCGTTTAATATTCTGTGGCCCACATATCTGAAGTATAACTTCTTCTTGTATTATTTCATGTATCATCTTAAATCTTGCCCATCAAACCTTTATAACTGTCCCATTGTCAAGGGTAGCTCAAGTAGCATTGATCAGAATTCAGACTTTTCCAGGGGTTGCTCTCTCATAAAGAAACAACACCTGATACTGTGAAATCTCTTCAACTCTAGCCCTTTGAAAGGCTTGTACTTATTCCACATGCTTAAATGATTTCTGGACTGGCAAATCTCTGGGTATTGTTTCAATGCTGTTAGAATGATGACTGACTGCAATCCTAAGCAATGTTACATCCTTTTAAGCCCACTGGCATGAATGGACTTAGAAAGATGCAATTCTGCTTGGGACTGCTTTGCTAGGAGCTCAGAGTTGACAGAGTGAATTTTATTAAGACAATCTATAGCTGGCTGAGTTGGTTTTATCCTAATATTTGTATCTGGTGGATTGTTTTTATGTTTTGTCTTTTTTTAACCACTTGTTGTTATCTGCCTGTAACTGAAGGGTACATCAGAAGGGTGGGATACAAATATTATAAATTAAATAAATACTACCAGAATTATATTTTGCCATACAATCGTCAATTGGGTTATTGCTGAAGAAAAGCCTTGTTCCTTGTTTTAAACTATGTAGTTTATTTTTGAAGCATTTTTATATATTGTTAAACACAAAAGCCTCTTAGTAGATGACGGAAGTTCCTTATTCCAGAATATAAAGTCTATAAAATTCACATCAAATCTCTGTAAAATATTTATACTTATTATTATATACTTATTATATACTTATATTAATTATTTATAGATAGCAAGAATGTGAAAAACTTCCAGATAAACATGCAGCTTACAATACTTGTTCAACTATATGCAACTTCTATATAAATATGTGAGAAAACCTAAACTTTTACTAATCATAAACAGTTTAAACTTTCTCATTTCAACAGCACAGCTCCACTAGCAAACAAGCTGTTTCAGCAATCAGCTAAATACCTTAGAGCAATATGTTTGAGCAATTAGCTACATACCTTTGACTCATCAAGTTCAAGTTTTTTTAAGGATTTTCTAACATAATCAAGGAAGGAAGATGATTTAGAAAATACTTTCCCAATATTTCGATCACTGAAACAATAAATAAAGTTTATTATTTGTTTGTGTTATACTAAAAACTAGAAATAGCAACAGCCCACAGAACACATATCTACCAGAAGGCACTAATGACAAGTCATTAAGTCAAATAACTTGACTTAAATTCACAAATTATTTCATTACTTAACTATAAATTATTTGCTACTAAAAGAGTTTAGTTTTTAATGGAATTGCTATTGAATAGAGTTGCTATTGAATATACTTTCCAATAAATAAGCTGGTCTTTTATAGCTCCCACCATCCTGAGGCCATATTCAATGTATTTGTTGCTAAACCAAAGAAAAAGAAATACTACTAAAAGCTTATTTTTTCAGAACCATCAACTGAGCCTATGGTAAACTGATTTGGGATGGAAAGCAAACCAGAATAAGATGACAAATTACACACTATTATAAAGTCCTATATGCTGAATATCAGAAAACGTTTAAAGCATAAAATCAAATGTCCATCTACCCGACAAAGCCAGATCCACTTGGAAAAAGGGACTCTAATGATTATTTTAACTGGTGAACATGTTCACATGGGAAATGGTAGTACTTCAGAATTTAGGCCAGAATTTTGAATTATTTTCACCAACTAAGAAGCCAGTAAAGAACAAATGTCACAGTGCAGAGCAATTCCAACATTACATTCCAGAATTAATCTGCCCAGTAGGAGTGCACTCAACTTCCACTCATAGAAAGTATCCATTTGTCAGTCTAAAGAGGAGGTGTTAAATCTTTGGTTGTGATGTAAGCAAGATGTAAACCTTGGATAGTTTCAAGGTTTACAACTGGTTCCAATGGAGATAATGAAACCATATTTGTTATTTACTTATAAGCCCCACCTTTTCCCCAACAGCTGGCACCCAAGGCAGGTAACAGCAAATGGACTGCCACATTCTGTACTAACTGTAGATTCCAAGTAGTCTTCAAGGGCATTCCTGCACAGAGTGCACTGAAAGTACTGAGCTTCAATTTTACTGTAGCATTGAAAGAAAAATGTTTGAGTTAAGTATAGCTGGAAAATGTACTCTTAGCCACCAAAGTAACTTGTTTTGGCAATGACAGAGCACAGTCTAACCAGACCCCTAAGCTATTTCCAGTTACCAATCAAAGACAGCTGAAGTGAGTGGCATGACCTTCCCAAATATGAACTACCTTACTGACAAACATTACCTCTATCTCATCAGAATTTAACTTCAGTTTTCTCTCTCAGCCACTTGACCATGGTGGTCAGGCACTGACCCAGGATGGAAATGGCAGTACAGATACACGGCTGGATGTTATGTGCATAATAGTGACATCTGACTCCAAAGCTTTGCATGATCTCATTAAGTGGCTTCATAAAGATATTTAAAAGGGTATGGAAGAGTACCCTGTGTCACTCCCACAGCAAGTACTGATTCCTTATGTCCTGATTGCACCTTCTGGGTACAGTAGTGAAGGAAGGAAGGAAGGAACTACCTCATGTTCCAAACACCTAAACAGTAGCTAGAGATCAACCAAATCAAAGACAAAATGCAGGTCAGGAAGAGAGATTCTCCTGATACAAAAATAAATGGAGATAGTGCACTACAACTCCAGGAGTACTGTCTCCATCTTGAAAACAGGTCTAAAGTCACATTGAAAAAGGTAGTTGCATCATCCAGGAACTGGAGCTGCTCAGTCATGATCCATTCAATAATCTTACTCTAGGAATGGTAAATTAGAGACAAGTTTAAAACTTGCCAAACTTTAACCAGCCAAAGGCGGCTTTTTTAATATGGACTAGTTACTTGCTCCTTCAGTAGTTTTGGGAAAACTCCCGTAACTAAAAGTAGCATTCACAATCTTCCAGATTGGAATACACACCATCTATTTGCACAGTTTCAATAACTGTAAGGGGTAAGGGCCTAATCTACACGCAGTGGCCTTCACAGTTCTTAAATCCCTATCAATCTTGTCCTGAGAGTTGAAGCTGAGACAATCCATACAATTAACTGGTAGTTAAATGTCTCTTTGAGAGGTGGTGGTGGTTACACCAGCCTTGAAACAGACTGTAGTGATTCTTTCTTAAATTAGGCCTTCTTGGTTGTGGTACCAAAACTATGAATCTTTCTCCCCAGGTATATTCATCTGTTTCCTTTTGTCACTATCTACCACCAGTGGGTGGAGACCAAAATTTCATCTGGTGTTACCTCAATTATCCCTTTCTCACCCAATGTTTTAACTATTTTTGTTTGTTCTTTTAAAATAAGTAGTTTAATTTTAATTTTTAGGATGTGTTTTCAATTATGCTTGTTTTGTCAGCTGTCTTAGCAGCCCTGATGGGGCAGAAAGGTGGGGTACAAATGTTGTAAATAAATGAAACAATAAATACAACTAGGACCTATAGGTGTTACAGACACCTCTACCATATGATGCATTTTTAAACTGGTATATCATGCAGACTGCATATCAATTGTACAGCTTAGATGACATACAAGTGCATTTGTATCTGAAGTAAAGTATGCCAGTAAAAAGTACTAGAGATCTAGGTAAATCTAGCAGAACTTCAGACATGGAGTAGCTGAGTGACCTTGTCTAAGTCACTTTATCTCCAACTTAATTCTTTGTTTGCAACATATAAATGATAATGACCTACCTTACTATTGTGAAGACATCCATTAACTATTGTTAAGCACTGAGCACAATCAAAACACTATGTGAATGATTAATAGTCACAATAGGTAATCATCATTCATTGTTTTGTTTGACTTTAGCTGCTTTTCAAGCACTATTACATGTTCCATTTTCAAAAATGAAGTACTTTGTTTGCTGTGCTTTGTACAGAAAAGACACCATATAATTCATTGGTACCTTCTCACTGGTACCAACTTAATTAAAGCAGAAAGAATGCACAGCCTAACTTCCTTAAAACAAGTAAATCCTAGTTAAATATATAGAGGTGAAATATAGAATTCTAGAGGATCCTAGAGGTTTGCTTCTCTTCCATCCATTGGCTCTAGTCAGGTGACATCACTACATATTATCTGGGGATAATAAACACAGTTAAATTACATGAGGATTAATTCTGAGTAGACCTTAGGATTGCTCCCTAGCAGAAACAGAAGAGGCATTTCAACAATGATATGTGAAATCACAGCTTCCTACCTTCTGTTGACTCCATAAAATTCTTCTATAATAACCTGTAGGACAGCTCGATAAAACAATGATTCTGTAGGCAGCTGCAAGGAATCAAAGAACAGCAGGAAGTTGAAGTTGGAACCAGACACTACAACAGTGAAAAATAGTTGGCAGCTTTCAACTAATTACTGGTTTGTATTCATTCTGTGTTACTAACAATTTGCTTGTTCCCAAGTTACAGTGATGTTCTTTAGGCATACAACGATGTAACCATAATTGTTGGGAAAAATAAACACAGGAAACTGCAAACACATTGAATGGAAGTGAGCAAGAGGAAAAAGAAAGGCCCCATAGGCTAAATTATACCACTTGTTATGCTGGCTTTATTGCAGGAATGTACCCTATAGAGTTCGATCTGTTTCTTTAAAGTCAGGGAGAAAATATTCCACAAATATTAAATGCACTCCTTTTCCTCCAACAACTTCATTTTCCTTCCCTGATGTATACAGAAAGCACTAGGTTTCTAAAAACAGTTCACATGTTGAAGAACTTCATACCTTTAAGAATGAACTATGTTTACATAAGAAAAAATAATGTTTGCTTCTTTAGTAGGGCCAAATTCATCCCCTGTGTAAACACCACTAAGGTCAGTGAGTTTACAGCAGGGACACAGGAGTCTGTAAATCTGGTGTGCCTAATATCCACACAACTTGCATATATACACACACACTGAAAAGGGATAATAAATCATGCAGAAATGACTTAAGGTATCCACCAAAAGAACTGAGACAGGGATTTAAGAGTAAAGAATACTAAGATTCCTGTCAGAAATAAGCATTTACAATAAATTAAAGCAAATCTTTACAAAACGTTCACATTTTTATACTGTTAGCTATGTATAACTCACACAGCAAAAGGAAAATACCAGTGATTGCTCATTCACCTAGGTTAGGAAGCTGTCTGAGTATTACCAGTGTGTTCTGGGTAAGTGACCGAAAGTTAAATTGCATGATGTAAATTCTGGCTTTAAGTCCTTTCAGTATCAGGCTTTGAACTAAAATAAAATTTCAGTAACAAATAATTCTTATGGAAAGATTTGAACATGCAGCAATATATTATGAGCAAAATAGGCATCTGCCCAATTGTAAAAACCAGAGGAAGAGAGGAAAATTAATTTTTTTAAAAAAATCATTTATGATGCTTGGAACAGTCTGCCAGATTCTCAATAGCAATAACATACCAACTCTGTGATATTAGCCTATTATAGGGAAAATTTCATGAAAATCTGCACACAGCAGCTGGTCACAATCAGTTTGCACCTCCAAATTCATCCACATGACTGTATGTATGCCTACTTGGCTATGAAGAGAAACATTATGACTGTGAGGAGCTGGCAGACAATTCCACAATATGCACTTTTTGAAGCAGCTGCCATCTTCCTTCAAGATGTACTAGTCGTTTGGGGTGGGGCCACAGCTCAGCGGTAGTGCATCTGCTTGGTACAGAGAAGGTCTCAACTGGCCATTCCAGGTAAAATTATCTAGTAGTGGTGATAAATAAGACTCCACCTGAGACCACTTGGAGAGCCACTGGCAGTATGAGTGGACAATATTGACCTTGATGGATCAATGGCCTGATTGTATATAAGGCAACTTCATGTGTAATCTTAAACTTGAACATTTCCTCATGCGGCTGTGTACTGTGCACATGATTAACTGGCAGAATTAATTAATCAAATTAATCATTAATCAAATGTGATTCACTGTCTACCTAATAACTTTCACTGAGTTACAGAATTCCTCTTCCAGGCATTGTGATCATGAAAAACCTGTTTAATGCCTTGTCATGTATTCTTTACATGCATCAAATTCATGAATCCTAAGTGGAAGTCAGTGGTCGACACTGTTTCATTTAGAAAGACCTATACAATGAGCAAACTGCTACAGAAACAGAAACTTAAACAAGGTATTACCAGGTGTGAACACACTTCAAGCAAACTCCTGCATGAAGAGTGGCATATAGACACAACAAGCTTTCATTGATCCTAACAGTAATAAAGCTAATATTCTAAAAGTACTAAATTAATGTCACATTTTCTTTGGAGTTGGAGGAATAGTTTTTATTTTTAATTTTGCATGAAGCAGCACAAAAGAAATCACCTTACAATAAGACTACAATCCTCAATCCACTTATCCACTAGTCCTGAAGAATTCCTCTTGACTTCAAATGAGGCTAAAATAATGAATTAAGCTGATGGAAGACTGAACCTCAAAACATCTAGAGTACTTTTAATGTATTTCTATTTCAATCATTCTTTATTAACTGAAGAAAATTATGTTTTATCATTGGTCCATGAAGATCAGGCAATAAAAGTGCAATTTCATGGTGGTGATGTGGAATATCAATCTGCCTCCCATTCACGCTTTGCTATTTGCCAACTCTTCGATTTCAGCAAACTAAAAGTTCAGCTTAAGGTCATGCATTCAGCATATTCAGAGAGAGAAAATGGCTTTGTCATTAGAAGGGTTAAATAAACAACATTACTCACCACTTGGCCAACTGCAACTCGTTCCAGAGCCTTTAAAGATTTAGGGGAAAAAAGCCACTGGTGTGTTTATTCTTGTAGCTGAACATTTTATAAACAGACCACATAGAAGGAAAATAACATGTTAACCAATAATGTGATAAAAATTAGACTGCTGGCTGAGAGTGTTCTCATCACTATGTTTTATTTAACTGTATGAATCAGACTTATAATGAAACATATTTGTTTAAACATCTGAGATTATGCTAGACTGTAAAATTTTTAAAAACTAAATGTGCGATATATTAAATAGATTTCAATGAATTTTCTCGTTCCTATTAAATAAAGTATAAAGGGGGGATAAAACTAAAAATATAAAAGTGATAACAGATTGCTTTCAAAGTGTGAAGTGAAAATTAATGAAAACTTCCTGTAGAATGACAAACACTGATTTCTCCTTGTGCCATGTATTCATGTGACTTCAATATAGTAACAAAAGGGGTTACCCACATGACTCTAGTCTATGCACTCCAATCCCAAGCTCTTTTCATTTTGCCATCTTTAAAGCAAATCTGACCTTATTTATTTAGAACATTTCTACACTGTTCATCAGTCTTCAAAGTGGCTTCTATCATAATAACGCAATTATAAATAAAACAAAAGAATTAAGAGGCATGAAAACCAAAACAGCAGCAAATTTCAGCTATTTTAAATGACAGAACTTGAGGAGGTACAATTCAGAGGAAAACCATAAACCATAGTCAAAACCATTCCCCAAAACAACACAACTAAAAGTTGTATGAAGCAACTGTTGCTTCAACTGTTTAATTGTTGCATCAACACAGAAAAAGAAGACATCTGGTAAACCACTACAGGTAATAATAACTAAGGGTGTGCAGCAAAAAAAGATTCGGTTTTCCCGCTTCATAATTTACAAAGCGGGAAAAAGAGTTGGAAATAATTGTTTCTTGGCTCGCTTCGAAATGCTCCGAAAAGATTTGTCTTTTCGAAGCTTTGTCTTAACCCGATTGGGGGGGAGAGAGGGAGGGAATTCCCTGTCTCCCCTGCATCGGGTCAGTGACCGGGGTGGCCAGTTTAAACTAGCCCCCTGCCGCTGCATCCCCTTCACCCGATGCCAGGGAGGCAAGGAGTCTTTCCATCTCCCTGGCATCAGGTCAGCGGCCGCCTCCCCCACTCCTCCCCACCGTTGCCTTCACCCACTGCTGATGGGGCCAGGGAGTTCCCCAGCCCCGGCAGTACCGGGTGAACGAGGTGCCCGGGGATGAGGCACGGGCTGAAACCCGCCTCCCCATCGCCCCCTTCACCCACTACTGACGGGGCCAGGAAGTTCCCTAGCCCCAGCAGCACCGGGTGAATGGAGCGCCCGGCGGAGAGGTGCAGGCTTAAGCCTACTTCCCTGCCGTTCTCTTCCCTTGATGCAAAAGGGGCGGGGAGAATCCCCCCGTCCCTCTTGTATCGGGAAAGCGGTGCTGCCGGGCTGCTGCTCCCAGTGCAAGAGCGGCAGGGAGAATCTCCCCGTCCCTCTCACATCAGGAGAGTGGCGCCGCTGGGCTGCTGCACCCAGTGCGAGAGCAGCAGGGAGAATCTCCCCATCCCTCTCACATCGGGAGAGGGAGAATGGCGCCGCCTGGCTGCTGCACCCAGTACGAGAGAGGCGGGGAGATTCCCTCGCCCCTCTCGCACTGGGTCCGGTAAGCCCAGTGGCTCCACCTTGGGTGCAGTGAAGCAGTTGATTCGGTGTTTCAAATGCTTCTTTCTGTGCCCCTGCGCAGCAGTACAGAAAGAGGCATTTTAAGCCACGCAGCTGGCACTCAGCTACTTGTCGGGGAAGCCCCCAACGAGCAGCTGATTCCAGGGTTTAAATACCCCTTTCCGTGCTGCTGCGCAGCAGCACAGAAACGGGCATTTAAACTCCTTGACCTGAAGCTTCCCGAAGCTATACAAATAGCTTCAGGAATCTTTGATTCGGGTTTTCCAAAATGGACCTGTCATGCTGGGGCCGCTTCAGAAATCCCGAATCTTTGCAAATTGGGCCCGATTCGGGTATTTTTCCCGAATCAGAAACCCAAATCGCACATCCCTAATAATGTCCTTGTATACCGCTCTTCTAGATAGATTAGTGCCCCACTCAGAACGATGAACAAAGTCAGGGTTTTTATTATCATCCCTACAATACAACTGGGGAGCAGAGGCTGAGAGGAGAGGCTTACCCAAGACCACTCACTAAGCTCAGGGCAACAAAGGGACTGGAATCAGCAGAGTGCTGAATCACAACTTAACCACTGTGCTACAGCATTCAACAACTGTGACTTAATCATTGAAAAACTTTGCCTATGTTCCCAACTTCCTCACTCAAGAAACTGAGGAAAGGACTTCCTTTCTTAAATCAATGGGCAGGTTCATAGAGGAGTAATGATTTCTTTAAATGCTCTATGCCCAGATTGTGCAGCACTTTGATTACAGTCTGGAAAGACTGTTACTAATTAGACATGGTCACAAACCCAAAAAAACCGAACCACGTGATTCGTGGTTCATAGCATTCCGTGAACCATGAACTTCCGACCTTTTCCCAGTTCATGAATTGATTCGTGGTTCGTGGTATTTCAACCACCCTGCACCAGCTGCTGAAGCTGCTGCAGGGCATTTGAAACAAACAGCCCCTTTCTTCTGCTGCCTGGGAAGCAGGAGAACAGGGCTATCAGTTTCACAGACCCCGCACCAGTTTCAGCCTGTTGGCTGAACCCTGCGCGGGGGTCTGTGAAACTGACAGCCCCTTTCTCCTGCCACTCTGGCTGTCAGTTTCACAGACCCTGTGCCGGTTCCAGAGAGGGATCTGTAAAACTGACAGCCTAGGCAGGAGAAATGGGCTGGCAGTTTCACAGATCCCGCGCCGGTTCCAGCGCAGAGTCTGTGAAACTGACAGCCTCTTTCTCCTGCTGCCAGAGCTGACAGTTTTACAGACCCTGCACCAGTTCCAGTGAGGGGTCTGTGAAACTGACAGCCCGGGCAGGAGAAATGGGCTGTCAGTTTTACAGATCCCGTACCAGTTCCAGCACAGGGTCTGTGAAACTGACAGCCTGGGCAGCAGGAGAAGTGGCTGTCAATTTCACAGACCCCGCGTTGGTTTCAGTCTATCGGCTGAACCTAGCACGGGGTCTGTGAAACTGACAGCCAGAGCAGCAGGAGCAGCAGGGCTGTCAGTTTCACAGAGCTTGTGCTGGGTTCAGCTGATGGGCTGAAACCGGCATGGGGTCTGTGAAACTCCGAACAGGCCACGGAACGGCTGGAAAAACTTGTCTGTCCATAAAAATGCGGTCCCACAGAACGCGTGTTTCATTGCAAACGAACCAGCCGTTCTGTACGGAATTTTGTTCCGTGGTTCATTTTGTGTCCATCTCTATTACTAATGTCTTTGGGTGAGGGTGATAATAAGCCAAATAATAAGCCAAATTGGATAATTAACCCAATTTGATAGGGGTAGCTTTTAAGATTCAGAAATACCTTTAGAATGTAGATCTTTTAACAAAGGACTAAACACATTGCTGAACTGTGTAGCCAATTAACATTTTTCAAATTCATCCACTAAAAAGTCTTGAATGGGCCATTTCAGCCCATCACTAGCCTACTGATGAAAAGGGCTAAGGTATAGGGAAAAACAAGAATCTGTCTGAATGTGCTCAAAGGAATTATGGAAGCTGAGGCACAGAACGAAGAAGTCAAAGGGGCAAAGGCTGAGGGGAATAGGTACGTAAGAGGATCAAAAAAGGATTACAGAAGCATTTGGTTTAAAGTGAAATGTGTGTTCTGGCATTGGGATAGCCCTATATCCAGGAGCAATGGAGCAGCTCTAATACGATCTCCTTAACACTTGGCAGACATGGCTACCCCCCACCCTTGATTCATAGCTAGCATATGTGCAAATACTAGAAGGTACATAAATCTGAGTTTAAGGGGAAGTGAGGAAGATAATAAATAGTTAACATACTTGTCACCCAATGCAATGGAAATTTAAGTGCACATTCTGCCATCTCATTCTGCCTTGGCAGAGTGAGTTGGAACTGAAGAAACATGACAATTAAAAAATATCCAGATGAAAATGACTGAAGGACTGTTCTGGGTTTGTAGTCAGAAGGCTGTTGTATTGACTGAGCACAGTTAAGATGCCCAGTGTAAGACTAGAAAAGTCAGCGATGTTACTGGAACTAGATGCAGAGGAGTTAGCCGTGTTAGTGTGTAGTAGCAAAATCAAAAAGAGTCCAGTAGCACCTTTAAGACTAACCAACTTTATTGTAGCATAAGCTTTCGAGAATCACAGTTCTCTTCGTCAGATGCATGGAGGGCAAGAAGAAACTGGTCAGATATATAGGTGGAGAGGGGAGGGAGGAGTAGATACAAACAGTAGCTGGGAACTATAGGAAAATGATGCCTCTCTCTCAGAAGCCCTGGGTGGAAGACCTCTCCTTGCCTACAGACAGCCCCCCAACCTGAAACGACTTCTCACTTACAATCATGAATCGGCTAGCAGAGTCACCAGCACAGGCACCAGGCCCTGCAACAGACCCAGATACCAGCTCTGCCCTTACCCAGGAAATACAATTACAGGACTCAATGGCATCAACTACACTGTCTCTGGCTCTTACAACAGCTCATCCTCCAATGTGATATATGCCTTCATGTGCCAACGATGTCCATCTGCTCTGTACATTGGACAAACCAGCCAACCTCTACGCAAAAGAATAAATGGACACAAATCTGACATTAAAAATGACAACATCCAGAAACCAGTGGGAGAACACTTCAATCTACAAGGACATTCCATCAAGGACTTAAACGTCACTGTAGTTCAACAGAAACCTTTCAAAAACAAAATCCAACGGGAAGCTGCTGAATTGGAATTCATATGTAAATTTGACTCAGTCAGGCTGGGATTGAATACAGACTATGAATGGTTATCTCATTATCAGAAGTAACTGACTTCCCTAACAGAAGCAAACTGATCTCCATATCAGAAGCTACTGTTTGCATCTACTCCTCCCTCCCCTCTCCACCTATATATCTGACCGGTTTCTTCTTGCCCTCCATGCATCTGACGAAGAGAACTGTGATTCTCGAAAGCTTATGCTACAATAAAGTTGGTTAGTCTTAAAGGTGCTACTGGACTCTTTTTGATTTTGTTACTGGAACTGCCATCATATATTTCTTTCCTGTAAGCAACCTCCTTCTGTCCTACTTTCAAGTTCGACTAAATACAGTTGTAGCTAAAGTTTCATCTGTATCTACTCTGTTCTGCTTACATAAAATGCGTCCACACACTTTTCATTAAAATAACTTATCATGAACATATTGTTAATGGTGTTATTCTGCACAGCTTTGGTTTTTGCAAGCTTAAACAATGAAACTCTGAAGTGTATAAAACTCTGAATAAGAAATTAAAGCAAACAATGACAAAAACAGTACCAAACAGGCTGCCATTCTAGCATTACGACCACAGAACCAAGCCTCTTCCTTTAAATTCTGACACATGGGGAAACCCCATGTTCCTTGAAAGTCACCTGCAGAGGAGAGAAGAACAATTCATTACTTTAAGAGAAAGAACAAATTTACAATTGAGAAAAGGTCAGAGTAACAGCATTGCAGAGAGATGTTCAAATGCTATTTATTACTAACAACAGACAACAAAAGTATGAAAAAGATACTTTCTCTGATACAAACTGTTTGCCTAGGGACCCATGTTTAAAAATGAACTATCAAGGTTAGTTATTATTTCAATACAAAATGAGATCACTTGTGCGAGAGGATGCTAAAAAATAGTTATATAAACATTTATAGTGACATTTCAAAAAATTAACATAGAAAAATTTCTGCTTGTTTAAGGTATTTGCTGCTCCCTTCACTGTGGTGAAGGGACAATGTACAAGCCAGGTTATCATTCACAGCACCTAAACCTCTAAGGAGAGAAGCAGCAAACCCTCATCCTTGGGGGATGTTACAGTAACCAGTCCCAAACAAAGCTCTATCTCTGATGTCAGAGAATATTGCTACCAGTCAGAGAATTATTACAGGACGGTCCCACCATATTAATGGCTCTACACTTTCCTGATAAAAAGGGAATCTGGCCCAAACCGATTGTCCTTTATCAAAAAGTATAAAGTTGGCAAGGTAGTGCTAATGTGGAGGATTTAGCATTATTCTCAGATAAACCCCAGGGGTCCAATGAATGTACTTTCATAGGAACAAATTTACCATAAGGCCTGGAGTAACACAGATCCTTTGCCATAGGTGAGTTAGGAAAAAACAACTTCTTCAGTGCACTGTTAAGTAGAGAGGATGAGCATTTTGCACCAAATGTGCTTGCCAGTCAAGCTTACTGTGTTCAAAGATGTTGATCACCAAACTTGTTTAGTTAGCACTGAACAACAGTGAATGCTTGCCAAACAGGTTTACACAGAGGTTATGCAAAACTGCACATGTACAAAGATGCTGCTGATTCAAACCAATCTGCAGCCATTAGTGTCACTAGCCTTTAGTGCCATTAAGAACTACTTAGACAAAGAGTGAATGATAAGATTTTATTAAAACATGTGTGTTGTGTTATGTCCATCAACTTTTCTCTAACCTATAGGGACTCTATGAATGAAAGATCTCCAAAACGTCCTATCATTAAGAGACTTGCTCAGATCTTGCAAACTGGAGGACGTGGCTTCTTTTATTGAGTCAAGCCATCCCATTTTAGGCCTTCCTCTTTTCCTACTGCCTTCCACTTTTACTAGCATTATTGACTTTTCCAGAGAGTCTGGTCTTCTCATGATGTGCGATAGCCTCAGTTCTGTCATTTCAGCTTCCAGGGAGAATTCAGACTTGATTTGATCTAGAACCTACTTATTTGTCTTTTTGGCCATCTATGGTATCCACAAAACTCTCTTCCAGCACCACATTTCAAATTTACTTCCCATCAGCTTTCTTCATGGTCCAACTTTCACATCTGTACATAGTAATGAGGAATACCATAGTTTGGATTATCTTGATCTTGTTCCCCAGAAAGATGTCATCTTTAAGGATCTTTTGTAGCTCCTTCATAGCTGCTCTTCCAAATCTCAATCTTCTTTTGATTTCTTCATTGCAGTCTCCCTTTTGGTTGATGATTGAGCCAAGGAATAGAAAATCTTGAACAATTTCAATTTCCTCACTGTCAGCTTTAAAATTGTGTAATTCCTCAGTGGTCATTACTTTTGTCTTCTTGATGTTCAGCTGTAATCCTGCTTTGGCGTTTTCTCCTTTTAATCTTTATCAGTAGTCGTTTCAAGTCTTCACTACTTTCTGCCACTAATATGGTGTTATCTGCGTATCTCAAACTGTTAATGTTCCTTCCACCAATTTTCATTCTACCTTCTTCTAGATCAAATCCAGCTTTATGATATGCTCTGCAAAGAGACTGAACAGGTCGAGAGATAATATGCATCCTTGTCTGACATCTTTGCCAACTGGAAACCATTCTGTTTCCCCATATTCTATCCTAACAATAGCCTCTTGTCCAGATGTTGTGGCACCTCCATTTCTTTTAACACTATCTATAGCTATAGATAGCTTTAACACTATCTATAGCTTTTAACACTATCTATAGCTTTTAATGATCCACACTGTCGAAAGCTTTGCTGTAATCTATAAAACAGGCTGTTTTTCTTCTGAAATTCCCTGTTATGTTCCATTAGCCATCATAAATTTGCAATGTGATCTCTACTGCCTCTTCCTTTTCTGAATCCAGCTTGAACATCTGGCATTTCTCATTCTATATACGGTAAGAGTCTTTGCTGTAGAATTTTAAGCATCACTTTGCTTGCATGGAAAATTAATGCAACTGTCTGATAGGTGCTGCACTCTTTGGCACCCCCCTTTTTGGAATTGGAATGTAGACTATGCGTTTCCAGTCTGTGGGGCATTATTTAAAAATAGCATTTATGTATGACTGATTTATATGATCTGTGACTGTCTGTTTAAAACTGCTGAGCAGTTATGCAGCAAGAATTGGGGAAGGGAAACTCAATCAGGCTGTGTGAAAATAGAAATGCACAAAAAGCCAATTACACAGTACTGCATGGATAGGAATGGGAACAATTAAGTAACCTGCTGAACAAGTAGGTCAATGCACAATGATCCAATAATAAAAAAATCAGCTTCCTGTTCATATCCAGCGAACAGGATGTAAGTCAAATTGGCAGATGTTTGAGCATCCTTGTTCCTATGTAACTACACCCTTAGTAAGCCCATTTACTTCAGTGGACTTAGAAGAGTATAACTGTTTAGGATTTCATGGCTGATCTATTAAATATTATTTCATTATTCAAGAATAACTTGCTGAAGACTTAACTATTAGTGCTGCTAAGTCCTGATGGAGTATTCATTTGTTAGAATTTCTGGGAACTTATCAGTTATCTGTATTTCTTTTTATTTATATTTTAAGCTGCCCTGAATTCCCGCATGGCAGAAGGGTAGCTAACAAATGTTTTACAACAAATATTTATTTTAAAAAATATTTATTTAAAACAAGTTACAATTTTAAAAGGAAGCATCCTTCTTCAACAAATCTGGGATTTCAAAAATACCAGATTATCATAGCATACACAGCTGAAATAGTACTTCATACCAGTATTGTATAGTGGTTAGAGTGTTAGACTAGGATCTGGGACTCCCCACTCTGCCATGGAAGCTTTCTGGGTGACCTTAGGATAGTCATGTGCTCTCTGTCTAACCTGTCTCACAAGACTGTTGTGACAATAAAACAGAGAAGACAACAGTGTAAGTCACTCTGAGTAACCACTAGGGAGAAAGATGGGGTATAAAAAGAGCAAACAAACAAGTTCATGGCCCACCAATAATATGGGAAATCCAGCTTTTTAATATATATCTCAAACTACTTGTGATTATTGGGCTGGATCAGACTAAACTGGCAATTTCCACCAATTTCCCTTTGCCCCTTCCCTTCACGTTACTCCTCAGTGTCTCTAATATCCCAGGAGAAGCATTTTGTGGCAATATAGGAGCTGCTGTGGGAATGGAGGGCAGGAGTTACATTCCACTATTGGAAAAATTTGTCTGAATCCAACCCATTCTACACCAACTGTGAAGGTTTTTTTAAAAGCCTAATTTCCATCAGATTTGATACAAGGGACATGGAATAATTACACCTTTTAGTGGCAGTCCCACGAACTGCCACCAACCATTAGATCAAGGCAAATTTCATTCTACAGCTTGAACATTTTCTTGATTGATCATAACAGTGAACTTATGAATTCTCTGGTGCCACAAATTAGGCCCTTTGGCAATGTGGGTGAGGCTAGCAAAGAAGCAACAAGCTACAGACGAATCGATATAAAGGAAGCACAGGCAGACTCATGAAAGGACTGCCAGAGGCTACAGGAATTTAAGTCCACTGTCCATTCTCCCCATAGATCTCTGATACAGTATGGAGGGGAAAGAAAACAGCATGCTTTCCCTGTCTCCCAAACATTTTCATATTAAGAGAAAGGAACACAAATGAAAGCGTATTTTTTAAAAAACACGTTACAGTAGAAGGACAATGTATACACAAATCTTTCTTTGTGGCTCCAAAAACAAGGTTCCTAGAACAATTTATTCCCCTCTAAAATGATTAAAAGTTGCACTGGTTTTTAAAGAGGAAAAATATACTGTTCCTTTGACCAGAAGCTAATTACAATGTGAATCAATAAGCTAGTCACAAAGGGGCTGGGGAAAATGAAGCTTGCTTCTATGTGTGAGTTCAATATATATTGATGTATTCAAATACAAGATTCAAGAAACCTGAAATAGATTTTTATGGAACATTTAGTAGAAAATTATAAAAACTGTTTTAACTCACTGCAGAGGAACTATCCAGATACATTTATTAAAGTGATACCATCAAATTTATCAGTAAGCACAGAATTGCATAAAGCAGTTTATACAAAGAGGAAATGTATAGTTTCAGGTGGGTAGCTATGATTGCCCCCTTCTTCCAGCTGAGGGGACCCACACAGTTTCATAATTTTGGGGAACCAGGTTTGTTTTGAAATATAAATCCCCCTTGAGTGTTAAGATTAAACAGGGTTAACATACCTGTAACTTATGTTCATCGAGTTCTTCTGTGCTGACACACTTGGGACTGCGCAGGCGCAGGCCAGCCGCCGGAGAATTTTCTATAGCTTCTATGGCTCCAAAGGGGCCGTTTGTCGCGCGCCTCAGCGACCGTTTTCCCGCCCAAACGGTCACATGCTCCTCCAGCGACCAACGGCCCCTTCCCTCAGTTTTCCTTTGCCGCCGCTTGACCAATACACTTAGCCATAACACCTTAAAAACACCAATTCCCGTTACAGCCATCACATTGTCGTCCATTGGAATTCACAGCGGGGTAGGAGCGAGGGTTGTGTGTCAGCACAGAAGAACTCGAACATAAGTTACAGGTATGTTAACCCTGTTTTCATCTTCGTTCTTCTGTGCCTCCACACATGGGAGTGTACCAAGCTTCACACAACAAAGAAGGTGGGGTGAAATCCAACACAATTTTATTAAAGAACAACAACAACAACAATGCATACATACATATATACATGTCTACAAGCTGTGCAGCAATATATACGCACCCAGTATTTACATATACACACACATAAACATATATATATATATATACACATATATCCATATATACAGCATATTACCCAAGGGTACCCAGCAGGTATGCAAGGAACCCCATCCAAGACTCCCCTAGGAAAAAAGGGAGTGCAGGACAGCTTTGGCCACAGCTACATCCTGCTCCGCATTGACATCTATGGCATAATGCCTTACAAGGGTGTCTGCAGAGGACATGACATGAAGTGGGCAAGTCACCCAAGCTAGGGAATAGGCCTTGCTAATGGCCGTTACAATCCACCTAGACAGGGTCTGTGAAGAAGCCCTGTTACCCTTGTCCTTGGCCCCAAAGCACACAAACAGGTGAGGACTCGACCGGAATCCTCTTGTCCTATCTAGATAATAGGCTATGGCCCTCTTCAGGTCTAGGGAATGGAGGGCCTTCTCCCCTTTCGAGGAAGGGTGAGGAAAAAACGCAGGCAACGCAATATCCTGCGAGAGGTGGAAAGCGGACACCACCTTAGGCAGGAAACCCAGGCAGGGACGCAGGACCACCTTGTTGGGATGAAACACCAGGAAGGGAGGGTCAGACCGCAATGCAGACAGCTCACTGACCCTTCTGGCCGATGTGATGGCCACCAGGAATGCCACCTTGTACGATAACATGTCCAAGGGGCAGGTAGCCAGAGGTTCGAATGGAGGCAACATAAGACGTGAAAGAACCAGGGACAGTGACCATTGAGGCACCGGTGCCGACACAGGCGGGTAAAGGTTGAACATGCCCTTAAGGAACTGGCGGGATTATGGGTGAGAAAAAACTGTACCACCATCAACCCGGGTGTGAGCAGCAGATATAGCTGCCAGGTGGACCCTGAGAGAGGAAACCTTCAAGCCCAGGTCCCGCAGGTGGCACAAGTACTCGAATACAACCCCTAGGCGGCTGCTGGCAGGCACCACTCCTTTAGCAAGTGCCCAAATTTCAAACCTGCGCCACTTGGCCGCATAAGAGCGCCTAGTGGATGGTCGACGAGCATTCAAGATGACCCTCTGTACCTCGTCCGTAAAGCCTACAGGGGAGGAACGATCCGCCAAGCCGTTAAGTGCAGCTTCCCGGGGTCGTGGTGGACTAGGCTCCCGTTCAGGAGAAGGTCTTGCCGAGGAGGCAGACTGACATAAGTCCGTTGGGACATCCGCAGGAGCTTCGGGAACCAAACCTGCCGTGGCCAAAAGGGGGCCACCAGGATGCAATCTGTCCCGTCCTCCTCCACTTTGCATAGGACCCTGGGAATCAAAGGGAACGGAGGAAACATATAATGCAAGCCCTGCGTCCACGTATACTGGAAGGCATCCCCAATAGAGAGGGGGTCGCTCCCTGCCCTTGAACAGAATGTCTGGGCCTTGGTATTCGCCGCAGTTGCGAACACGTCTATCACCGGATGTCCCCACATCCGAAAGATCGGCCCAACGCACTCTACGTTCAGTTCCCACTCGCGGTCCAGCAGAAGGACCCTGCTGAGGGCATCCGCGCGGGCATTGTCCGACCCTGCCACGTGTATAGCATGAATTGTCACGCCATTCCTGATTGCCCACTGCCAAGTGAGCGTGGCTTCCCAGCACAGAGCCATGGACACTGTGCCCCCCTGCTGATTTACGTAGTACATGGCAGTCGTGTTGTCCGTCTGCACCAACACCTGGCGATTTTTCAGCAGTGCTGTAAGGGACACAAGTGCGAAACGAATGGCTCTTAGTTCAAGCACATTAATATGGAGGGTCCTTTCCCTCTCAGACCAGATATCTTGCACACATACATCACCACAATAAGCCCCCCACCCCAATAGAGAGGCATCAGTGGTAACCGTGACGTCAGGATGCTGATAACCAAAAGGGGTCCCTTTAAATAAGTGGTCATCAGCCAGCCACCAGTCCAAGGAGGATAGGATGACCCTCGGGACAGAGAACTTAAGGAACGGAGGATGCTGCTGAGCATCATACCTCCGCACAAACCAGTTCTGGAGAGGGCGCATACGCAGCCTTGCGTAGGGCACAACCGAGGTGGCCGCTGCCATATGACCTAATAAGCACTGGATAGTGCGCACGGACTGGAAACGGTTCCTCTTAAACATGGACACAAGACCCCTTAGGGACCTAGCTCTCTCCAAGGGGAGCAGAGCCTTACCCTCCACAGAGTCCAACAGTGCACCAATGTAGGAAACCTTGCAGCAGGGCACCAGTTTGGATTTTTCAAAGTTTACCAAGAGACCCAGGCGTTGACAAGTGCTAAGTACCAAGCCAATGTCCTGCACCAGCCTAGACTCTGAGTCAGCCACGATGAGCCAGTCATCGAGGTACGGAAAGATGGTACAGCCCTCCTCCCGAAGGAAGGAGACCACGGGGGCCACACATTTCGTGAACACTCGTGGGGCAGTGGATAGGCCAAAGGGGAACACCTTATACCGGAAAACCCTTTGCCGGTAAACGAAGCTCAGGTATTTCCTGTGCTCTTCCCGTATTCCCACGTGAAAATATGCGTCCTTCAAATCAAGGACCGCAAACCAATCCCCCTGTTTCAGCAAGGCGATCACAGCCGCCAACGTAACCATCTTGAATTTGGTCACCTTGAGGAAGGCATTAAGGCCCCTCAGATCTAAAATGGGACGTAAGCCCCCATCCTTCTTGGGGACCAGGAAGAACCTAGAGAAGAACCCCCTTACAGAATTCTCATAGGGCAATTCTTCCACAGCACCCTTGGCCAAGAGCGACATGATCTCCGCATCCAGCTCGGCCATAGTATTATTGACAGCTGTCAGGGATGAACTGCATCTAGGCAGCTCAACGAACTCCAGCCCGTATCCCTTATCAACAATAGTTAAGACCCATGAGTCAGATGTTATTGACTCCCACTCAACGAGGAGTGGTCTCAGTCTGTCCGAGAAATTCGGGGATACGGCTGGCGTGACCCGTCAGTACTGCCTCCCGGCGCCCTGCTGATCTCTCTGCTGGGCCGGCGGCTGCGACGGGCGAGGCTTGAAGGGTCTACGCCTCCTCTGTTGCTGCGCAGGAGGGTAGGTCCGCTGCGGGTAGGCAGGATGTTGCTGGTAACCCGGCCGGCTGCTGCTGGTATCTGCCCTGGTAGTGGTAAGGGCCATACCGGGGAGAGTACCGTGGCTTAGAGGTGGGCTTGTCCGCAGGAGCCAGCCCCAAGGACCGCGCCGTCTGCCTGTCCTCTTTCTTCTTTTTAAGAGTCTCGTCGGTGGACTTCGAGAACAGCGAGTCCCCTTCAAAGGGCATGCTCTCCACCCTGGAACGCACCTCCTGGGAAAGGGCAGTAGACCGCAACCAGGAGTGGCGCCTGAGGACCACCGCCAAGGCCATTCCCCGAGCCGCAGTGTCGGCCGCGTGGCTCCCTGCATTCATCTGCTGCTTAGACAGCCTGACAGCCTCAGTCTGCAGCAGGGATACCACCGCCTTCTGCTCAGGTGGGAGGTCTCGAACATAGGATGCCAACTTCTCCCAGAGGTAGAGCTGGTAACCAGCCATAATCGTTTGATAGTTGGCGATCCTCAGGCCCAACGAAGCAACTGTGTACTGGCGCCTGCCAAGCGAGTCAAGCTTCCTGCTCTCTTTATCGGCCGGCACAGATGTATGGCCCGACCGCCGGGGGTTGAATTCCTCCGTAACCAAAGAGGAAGGTGGAGGGTGCTTCACCAACGCCTGCCAGGTGCCCTGCTTAATTTTATAAAGCTGCTCGATCCGTTTGGACGTTGGAGGCTGGTCACAGGGCACCTTCCACACCCTTTCCACTATCTCCTCTATACCCTCGAGCATGGGGAAGCCGATGGACGCCGGATTGTCCCCGTAGATCCTCTTCAGGAGCTTGTCCTTGGTCTGGGGGGCTGCTGAAGAGATGTCCATCTCCAGCGCCTGAGCCATCCGTGCCATCTGGTCCGAGTATATTCGCAGGTCTTCGTATGGCGAACCGGTGGCTGGTACCACATCGTCAGCTGGCGAAGGCTCGGACCAGGACTCTGACTGGTAGTCTCCTAGGCTCTCCATGTCTCCCTCGTCGGAACCGAGCTGGGATTCATCACCCTGGACTGGTGGGGGGAACCACGGTCGCCTCGATGTCGAAGGCCTCGGTTCCGATCCGGAGAAACCGGTGGGCGCCCCTTCCCACTGGCAGTGGTACGGCGGGGGAAGGTAGGAGGCCCGGCGATGTCGGGACGCAGTGGAACGGCCGGAGCCGACACTCTCCCCGGACCGACGCCGCTCACGGCCGGTACCAGAGGGGGAACGACGGGTAGGCAATGGTCGACTCCGACTCAGTGGCGGGCTCGGTTCCGGCCCCGGGGAACGACGGGCAGGTGATGGCCGACTCAGACGTGGCCGCGGGCTCGGCGCCGGCCCCGAGGAAAACTCGGCCTGCACCGTCTCAAAAGCCATCGGATCCGGCACCGGTTCCGAGACCCCCTCCGGTTCCGGGGAGCCCAGATGAGGGGAAGGCGTGTGAGGAAGCACGATGACCTCCTCCTGCAGAGCGGGACGCGGCGACCGGTGATGCTTGGTCTTCTTCTTCTTCTTGGCTGGTTCCGAAGAAGACCTCGGAACCGATGCACTCCTCGACTTCGAAGGGGACCTCTGCTTCGACCGCTTCACCTTGATCGGAATCGAGCCGGTCGTCGGTTCCGACCGGGGACTCGGCACCAGGATCCTCAGTTCCGAAGCCGGTCTCGGATCCGACCTGGTGGAAGACGCGCTCCGGGGCGGCCGCGCCGAACCCTGCGCTGGTGAGGCCGTTCTCGACGCCGAGGCACTCGGGGGACGCGATTTCGACCCCGACCTCGCGGAAGCCACTGAGCCAGCTCTAGATTGCCGTCCGGCAGAGGGGCTAGGGCCGGCCTTGGGGGGAGGTAACGGGATGCCCTCGGACATGACCGTCTGCCACAGAGAGGAATTTAATCGGGCCTTGCGATCCTGCCGGGCCTTGTTGGTGAAACCCTGGCAAATCTTACAGGCCGACACATTGTGGGTCTCCCCCAAACAAAAGAGGCACAGTTCATGGCCATCGGTCTTGGCCATTTTCGTGTGGCATTGGAGGCAATACTTAAAGAGAGCCTTTGAGGCCATCTTCAGGGGCACGCTAGAGAGAGGTCAAACAGTCCGGGTCGTATTTACCGAGTCCAGCCAAAGTCCAAATCAGTAAGCCGAAGAATAGTCGAGGTCCGAAGTCCGAAGTCAAAAAACCAAAGATCAATCAGAAGTCAGAAAAAGCACAAAAGCACAGAGCAACGAAGCTCACGTTCTCTCCAAGCGGCGGCAAGAAGAGAACTGAGGGAAGGGGCCGTTGGTCGCTGGAGGAGCATGTGACCGTTTGGGCGGGAAAACGGGCGCTGAGGCGCGCGACAAACGGCCCCTTCGGAGCCATAGAAGCTATAGAAAATTCTCCGGCGGCTGGCCTGCGCCTGCGCAGTCCCATGTGTGGAGGCACAGAAGAACGAAGATGAACCTTAGGTTAAATGTAAAGGCTTTGGGTTCAGAGGTAAGTTTTGTGATGAGCAAGAGGAGCATAGAGATTAATGAGGCAGGAATTGTATGTAAATAACAAAGTAAATTTATTTGTTTACAGATTTGTTTTAAAGAACAGATCAGCAGCATAGGTCTCTCAACAGTCAAAGGAGATGGTGGCTGAGGCACATACATTTAAGCTAGCTATGGCTTCAGAGTGTGATTTGAATTCTCTTTAATAACTGCAGGCACAAACTAGCTTTCACTGCCTAGGTGCCAGGCTGGATCCTCTCACACACACAAGATTCCACCCACATCATCCTACCCTTTTCCAAGATTCAGAACAAATGGTACAGTCTACTCATCATTACCAGAGACAGGCCTCACAACTGCGGCTTCTGTCACAGGTAGAGCTAAACCACTCTGCAACACTACCAGGCAGAGCTGCCATTTATACTGTCTGCTGTTCTGGTGAGACAGACCCGCAAAACTTCTGTATGCACTCTCCCTGAGGCAGAACTGAACTTTTCCTTCATCAAGCCTGCTTTATCCCAAAAGAGAAGTGATAAGACATTCAAATTTTCCTGAGATAGGTTTTCTTTCAAATAAACTCTGAAGAAACAAACTATATTCCCCACATTCACTGGTTTAGCCTGCTTACACTCTAGGCAAACTCTTGAGACAGAATCCCTCCAGTCTCTATTTATCTGAAGGTTCAGACTGTGGCCATTTCCACACATGTTGAATAATGCACTTTCAGTGCACTTTAGCAATCCTTTGGAAGTGGATTTTTTGTTCCACACATGGAAAAGCAGTTCCAAATGTTCACTAAAGAGTATTGAAAGTGGATTATCCAACGTGTGTGGAAGCAGCCTGTATTTGACCTGAGCTGACAATATAGCAGCTTTTTCTCTCTCACTCCCTGTCCCTTCTGGCTCCTCCAGCCCTTTCAGGGATCTTGATTGGCTGCTAGCTGCTCAGCTCACAAACCAAACAGGGCAAAAGGGAATTAGTGTTTTTCTTCCAAGGGGCAGGACAAACCTTGAGTCCATCACAGTAGCTGTGTTGGTCTACAGTAGAAGAGCAAGACTGAAGTTCAGTAGCACCTTAAAGGTTAACAAGATTTCCAGGTTATAAGCTTTTGAGAGTTAAAGCTTCTTTTGTCAGGTCACAGATGAAAGAAGCTTGATTGTTGAAAATTTATACCATGGAAATCTTGTCAGTCCTTATGAGCTACTGAACTCAAATACTGAAAATGTATAGTATTAAAAAATAAAAATGCTTGGCAAATTATACAAAAATCTAATTCAACATTATCTGCTATTAGTATCTAATAGCATCTATTTCATTCAAGTTCCGTGGCATGATTGCAGTTGTAAAAGAATCTGTATGAAGCACACTACTAACTTAACACGGTACTACTGAACAGAACTGCTACAATAGCCACTAGCACTTCACACAACAAAGGCTTAACTACAGCTGTAACAGTAATTAATTTCCTGTGGGGGAGGAGAATGTAGTTTTTCTGGGATACAAGGCAGAAGTAGCATTCTACAGTTTCATTTTGTATCACTTCATTATTAAGGATGAAACAGGGATTGTTAACAAATAGCCCTTTGTTATCTAGTTTACTCCCTTCTCTTCCCTCTCTCAATGTATCCTTCTAAAAAAACTTTAATTTACTGAGGAACTACAGAAACTTCCATCATTACCTATTCTACAATTCTAACATTAACTGTTTATTCTTTCTTCCTCAAAAACCATCTATTAAGTATATTACCCAGCCTCAGTATTCCTCATGATGGATACCTTTTGAAACTAAAACCTACCAAACAATTAAATTGTATATTTTTATTTGTCATTTATAGTCCACCTTTCTCACTGAGACTCAAAGCAGATTACCCAGTATGAGATTAGCACAATCAGTATCAAGTACTTTTCAATAGAGTATCAAAGACATTTCATAAACAATACCATAGGGTTAATAGGTACAAGTTTAAAAGACACAGTATTAGCAAGAATCCAATACAGAGTAGAAAAATGCTGAAGCAGAACATAATCAATTCATTAGACAACATGTAGTACTTAGTAGCAAAGTTTGGCAGATGTCTTATTAGTTTCCTTCCTACTTTGCCAAACAGCTCACTCAAATTAACAGGAGCTATGAAGTCGATGCACTGAGAGAGGTGGCTGTTGAAGTGCAGATAGTGTATGATTCCATCAGCTCTCAATTCCCCCCCCCCTTTTCCTTGGTAACGGGAACAGAGAAGAACAGCTTCTCTCCTCTTCCGCAACATCAGCAGCAGTTGGTCCTTGTGGGTCTGGGCATTTCCAAACAAGGCTATCATCTAAGCATGACAATATATTTCCTTGTTCCAAAGCTCAACACAGTGAAATACCCTCCTCCTCCTCAGGCAAATTGATGGGAGGTTTCCCATGTTGCACTGAACTTTGAGGTTCTGATTTTGCTTACTCAAAAACTTAGCCCAATATGAGTGCCTGGGGAACAGACTTCTCATTACCTCTATACTCTCCAAAGTTAAGAAGTTGCAAGTAGCAACTATCTTACCATTGCAAGTAGATTTTTGCAGGACTGTGTATTATATCTGGAGGCAAATATTTTATAATCTTTGCTAAAGATTCAGATCATAAACAAATATTTAATTCAATAGGGATATTCTTGAGCGGTTTGGAAAAGTTCAGACTTTATTACCCTTCACTGTCTATAATACTACTCAAGAATAAAGGCATGTTTTGTAAAGCCCTGGCTTCATTCACATAAATAAAAGAACAATCATTCTGACTGAAAGCACTGTGCAATTTTGTGTTAAGTAAATATTAAGAAACACAAATGTGTAATTTGAAAAGAATGGATTGTTCAAGTTTTTGTTAGGAAAAACAAATAAAATTGATCTAAATATTTTTCATTATTTGAAGTTCCAAGATGGCTTACATCCTGTCAGAGGACTGATTATTGTTTATCCAATATTTAACCATTTCAAATAAAAATCAAGAGTGCAAAACTCTCAAAGGCTTTCATAAGTGAGTTTTTCCACTTTTAATGCCTGCCAAACCTTCACTTCAGCATCTATCCTGATTGCTCTGCAGTCATACATAAGGCTGGTCCCAGCCAAGGAATATATAACTATGACAGACTGTACGTTTTTAAAAAGCCTGGAAGTGCTGTACATGCAGCTGCAGGACCATTAAGGGTTAATCCCTCACAGAATCAGAGAACTTTGAGTGACAGTTTGGTAGCATGAGCTGGAAAGAGGAGGGCCTTTTTTCAGTCTTAGCAGAGAGAGATAGAATGTAAAGGGTTGGGAGATGGAGCTCTATCAGAGAGCAGTTTTAACACCAGCAGAAGAACTGGGGAAAATTGGCAAGGAGGGTTGGGAAGTAGGCACAGACTTCCAAATGGGTCAAGGAAAGGGGACAGATCTTCTGAGGAGATTTTCCCTACCCAGTCAAACAGGGAGGTAGCTCTGGAAAGTGGAGAGTGATCACTGGTCTAGTGTGGTTCAAAACTGCCAGGGGAAACCTTCAGATTCAGTTAATGACTGAAGGAAAGCATTGGTGCGTGAAGAGAAGTTGACTGGGATGCTAGAAAGTGGGTACCAGCATTCCTAACTCCAGAAGAGAAAGAGAATACTAAAAGAAAGTATACTAGAGTGCTTGGGAAAAACAAGGAACCAAAGTCTCAAAGCAAAGGCCTTTGAGAATCTGTAAAGAGTATAAGAACTAAAGTCTGTGCATGTTCTGATTTTACCTCAGATATATATATTTTGAATTACCTGATTTCACCTGACTTTCCCCCTCTAAAATAAATGAACTAGTTAATTGTTTTTGGAATTTTAAAAAAGTCTCTGATGCCATTTCTGTTGTAATTTATTTAAGTAAACATTAAGAAAAACAACTTGTATATTTTGAAAATGGATTATTCAAGTTTTTGAATAACCCCCCACCCTCAAAAAATATCTAAATATTTTTGCATTCTTTGAAGTTTCAAGATGGCTTACATCCTGTCAGAGTAAAATCAAAAAGAATCCAGTAGCACCTTTAAGACTAACCAATTTTATTGTAGCATAAAAGCTTATGCTACAATAAAATTGGTTAGTCTTAAAGGTGCTACTGGACTCTTTTTGATTTTGCTACCACAGACTAACACAGCTAACTCCTCTGCATCCTGTCAGAGGACTGGCTACTATTGCTTACATACAATAATGATTCCAAATAAAAATCAAGAGTGTAAAACTCCCAAAGGCCTTTAAAAATTGAGTTTTCTTTGTTCACTTTCAAAGTTCGCCAAACCTTCACTTCAGAATTCATCCTGATTGCTCTGCAGTCATATGTGAGGCTGGTCTTGGCCAAGGAATAACAACACACATCTTGGATGAAAATAGGCCACAACTATATTGATTACTGCCACTGGAGCACTGGCATAGCAGAAGGTATGGATTTCCTACATCAAATGACCTGCCTGCTGTTTGATGACATGCCTTCTCCTTCTTCCAGCTGGGCACTGTGGGATGGCAGGAGGTGTGGCACTTGTCTGGGTGTGACTCTGGCAGTACCTGCCACCCAGGGTGAAGCCTATAATGGCCAACCCCAGCCCTAGCACACACCCTTTGGCTTCCCCCAGATCTCTTATGGCAACTATGAAAAGGGAGGGGTGAGCTGCCCAGCTGGCACAACTCACCCCAGTGGATCCAGCACAATGCCCCAAACCACCACAAGTGGCGGGCATGCCACTCAACTCTCACCAATGCTCCAACGGATGTAGCCCCAAGATGGAACCACCAGCCGCTGCCAGATGACCAGAGGAAAGCAAAACAAAAACAAATGGGCCTGCAACCAATCTGGCTCCATAGGGGAAAAATTCCTCCCAGGCTCCCAAGAAGAGTGACCAGTAACACCATGGACTTCTGTGCAAGGACTTGTATATGCAAAAGTGTGTGGTTCACAGGCAACAATCCAGGTCTTCTCCTGAGTGGTGGAGGCCTGGCAAGCTCAAGGCCTCACTGCTGTGCCATCCACCTTCTGATGGGTTGATCGATGCCTTGATGCTGGCTTCATGGCACAACCTGGGCACTTTTGCCTTGTGCTGACTGCCTGCTCAGCTGGGGCCAGAGGACTGCCTGGTTTATTCACACAAATAAAAGAAGAATCATTCTGACTAAAAGCACTGTGCAACTTTATGTTAAGTAGACATGCAATGTGTAATTTGAAAAGAAAGAATAGATTGTTCAAGTTTTTGTTGGGAAAAACAAACAATAAAAATAGATCTAAACATTTTTGTGCATCAGCTTCCATTCTGATTGCTTTTTTGTAATTTTAAAACTCCACTGTATACACAATTGCTTATAATCTTTTTGTTCACACAAGTGAAATGAAAAATTAAAAAAGAATCGGGAATATGCCCAGGCTCCTTTCCTATCCACTTCTGGGAAGTAACAGACTACCTCAAGGAAAAAAATAAAATCTGTGCCAAGCCTGCCAAAAACATAACTGACTGAAGATCAGATACAGCTGTCAGTGTGAGGTAATTACCCAGGGTCTGCCAAGCACATCAAAAAATCTCTGTATTAATCACATATTTATTGGCAGGGGTTGCTATGGGATTTAGGCCAAATAAACAGTGAAGGGTAACATGATATAGAACTTTTATCTCATTCACAGCTGAATTCACAAGACTGGTACCAACAGCTTATCATCTATTTAATTATAAGATTACTACCTGGGAGGTAGTCACTAAAAATTGTGTTCAAACTTGGCTGGTTTATATGTTAGTAAGCAAACTTAAAATCCATAATGGAAGGAGAATAACATTTATCATTTAACTTTTTAACACTATTTTACATGTAGATATTACACCAACAGTTAACAAACTTTAACAATCCAGGGACACCCAGAGATGTAACATTTCCAGAAATTTCAAAGCCATGGGAGAACAAAATCCAGTTTTCCAGGAGTCCTTTTTTCGGTGATAAAAAAGAAATGTGGAGGGAAAACAAAACTATCTTCTATTGGAGCCATCCTACAACTGTGGCACATATAGCTCATCAGAAAATGAAGCTATGAGTCTCAAAACTGGATACCCACTTCAGGATGGTCATGGGAGTTGCAGTGCTAAACATGAAGTGAATCAGAATATCCTGGCCCATGCAATCACCAGATCATTCCACCCCCACCCCCTGCACTGCTTTTTTGCCATTGTTGTCTGCGGAAGGCACAACTCATCATAAAATACAGCTAAGCATATGAAATTTGGACACCTAGTTCAGGACGATGGCAGGAGTTTCAATGCCAAAACTGAAGGGACTCAGTTTTCCAGGGGTTCTTTTTCAAAGCTGCATTCAGAGCTACTTATAAAGTATCTTTTAGTGACGGATGGTGTTGGACTGAGTCAAACTAGTTTGTGCTGCTTATGTTTTAAATATTTATATTGTATTTATTATGGTTTTAATTGTGGAATGTAATTTTAAAGTTTTATTAATGTAATCCACCCTGAGCCTGCTGGTGCGGGGAAGGCAAAATAGAAATTGAAGATATATAAAAAAATAAAAATAAAAAAGACCAATGTCAAAACAAAGTCTGAACTTCTGGTATTTGATTAAAAGCTGCAGGTGGCTATTACTGTCTATGGATACAGAGTGCCATCTCTCTCAAACACACTCTAGTGAAATCAATAGCGTTGGAAAAGAGCAGAACCAATTGACATTTATGCCCAAATTAACTGTCAAAATACAACTCTTACAGAAGATACAGGTAAAATGCGTCTTCTAGGTGCCACTCAGTCAACTAGAGCTGAGGTAATACAATGGGAAGCACCATTTCAGATTGGAGGTGGTAAGTATCAATCTTGAAATGAGCTTCCATGTAAAAAAAATACCCTTGCAGAAAAAAAAATTAGCACTGTGGGGATGTTTTTTGCCTACTGTACTAGTTTTTAATTTTCAAAGAGTTTTTAACATAGAGGAGAGCATTCAGCTGTGTTGGCAGCCATTATGAGGGCAGAAAGGGGAGGGGTCATAAATTGTGAATACCTTATGCTGACTGTCTAAAACAGGCCTTATAGTTCAGAGTTGGATGTCATTGTTCCTTTCTTCTGTGTGAGGAATCTTGCACCGAGTGAAGGCTCCTTCTTGTTGATCTACCTCCACTGGAGAAGGACTTCTTCCCCCAACAAAAATTGTCGTAGTTTATAATTTGCAACACACGTTTGCCCATAATCTGTTTTTCAAGTAGTTTAATTCTCAGGTGAAGAAAAGAAAACGTAAACATACAAAGCTTTCTTATATAAAATAAGCTGCTTAAAAATACATGCATATAAATCAGGTTGTAAAGAATGAATACATTTTGAAATTGTGTGGATGACATAAAATATACCATTTATCCTACCCCTCAAACCTAATGTAATAAAGTCCTGATACTTGCTCTTGCATACTAAACACATCATTAATAATTTTAATTAACTGCTTTGACAGAAAAGATGTCTACCTATTTCTCAAATATCAAGTATTACTTTAAAATGAAGACTTTAGATATCCAAACTATGGGTATCATTGTCATACATTTCTTAAAATTTTATAGAATATAAAAACTAAATGTGCGGTTTCCTGTATTATTGCGCAAAAACATTACTCTAAAGATGTAAAACAGATCCCGATTATTATATAACAAAACATTTGGCAAAGTGTGTCAAAAGACAGAAGGCAAATAGTCAGGAGGATTAAAAGATTTTCATATGATCCTCAACATGCTTACTTTGAACCAAATCTGATTTCAAACACTAGTTTTAAAGAAAGAAAAAAAATAACAAGCATGTTCCATTCATTTATAAGCAAAGACCAACTCTTCAGAGATGGGCTGCACAGCCAGTCTCCCCTTGGTTTCAAGTCACTGCAAGACACTACTTCTCCATCTTTTCCCACAGTCCTGAGAAAGGATGGGAAATCTCACTGTCTCAGACAGAGCCTGAGTGGTTGTGAAAGCAAGCAAGGTTCAGCCTGAGAAACAGAAATAGGGGCGTGTACCCAAAAAAACCCCTGGAAATCTGATTTTTTAAAAACCAAATCTGGGGAGAAATGCAGAAATTTCCTGAATTCTGAACTGATTCCCTAATTCAGTTTGGGTATTTCCAAAAAAAGTACCCATTGTTTTCTATGGGAAAATCTCACTCGTGGCGCTCTGGTGGGCTGGAGGGATCATTTTTCAACCAAACTTCACCAAATTTGGAGGAACGTACTCTTGCCTGTCCTCTAATGACCTCCCAAGTTTCAGGAAGATTGGACCCTAGTGGCAAATTCTATGTGCCCCTGAACAAGGGCCCTCAGCCACTTCATTGTTTCCTATGGGAAAAAAGTCAAAGCTGACTCCCATTGAAGAATCACACTGGCAAGGTTGCCATGGCAAAGGCACACTCTCAAATGCCAGCTTAGCTCATCCTAGAGAAAGTCCAACAGAATCAAACTGAAGCATAGGAATAAATCCCCTGGAACCAAAGTGCAGCAAGGGGATCAATATCACATCAGAGAATCACATTCATTTCACCCAAACCAAACTGCACTTTGTTGTAGAACCAAACTGTTCTGCAGCTTCACCCAGCAGAACCAGTGTCATTCACAGCAGCCAGGCACTGGGTTCAGCCAGTGGGAGAACACCACAGAACAGAACCAAGCAGTACCCAACCACAAGCACAAGGCATTCCCTTTCTAGGAAAAAAATGTACAGTTGCTTATGTTTTCCATGGAAAACAGTGTTGCATTTACCTGTAACTGTTGTTTGTCGAGTTCTCTCTGTGCAGACACACATTGGGACTGTGCTTGTGCAGGCCTGCCTTGAAGAGAGATTTTTTAGCTCTAAAGCTCTGGAGGGGGTGCTCTTGGTCTCTCACGCATGCACGGTGTTTTCCCGCCCGATAGCAGCACAGAGACGCGGAGCATCCCCTCATCCTTAAGTTCTCCTATGCCATCGGAGGATGATAAATCTCTCCTCACAGCAGGGCAGGAGGGAGGGAATGTGTGTCTGCATGAGAGAACTCGATGAACAACAGTTACAGGCAAGTGCAACACTGTTTTCGTCTTCATTCCTCTGTGCAGCCCCACACTGGGAGTGTAGCAAGCTACTCACCAAAGGGAGTCGGTGTGAGGAGACTCAATGTGAATAATGACTTCAGCACTGAATTTCCCACAGCTGCATCCAATCAGGAGTTGGCATCAGTCGCATAATGTCTGATGAAGGTGTCTTCAGATGACCATGTAGTGGCCTGGCAGATATCCCTCAGAAGCGTTCCTTGGAGAAGGCTGCTGAAAAGGACTGTGATTGCACTGAGTGTGCCTTGATTGTCCCTGGACATAGAGTGTTCGCTGTGGAATAAAACTTTCTAATAGCTGCCATTATCCATCTGGAGAGAGACAGGGCACCCAATTCACCCACTCTCTTCAGAGAAGTAATGGTTACAAGGAATGCTACTTTCCAAGATAGAAGGGCCATTAGGCAATGTGCTAAAGGCTCGAAAGAAGGGAGCATTAGTTGGGCCAGGACCAAGGAGAGACTCCATTGAGGGACTGGGGCAATTCTAGGAGGAAATGTGCCAAGGGCCCCCTTTAAGAATTCTTTGGATGCATGATGGGAAAATAAATTTTTGCTATCCACCTGTTCATGAAAGGCTTATATAGTGGCCAGGTGGACCTTAACAGAAGAAGCTGTAAGCTCTCTGTGCAAGAGGGAAAGCAAGTAATCAAACACTGCAGGTATTGGACAGGAGAATGGAGATAGCCCTCTTTCTATCACCCACTTAGTAAAGGCATTAGTGCATACAACAATCTTGCAGAAGGTTTTCTAGCATTTAGTAGGATTTGTGTTACTTCCCTGGAGAAGGCTGTCATTTGGGGAACAGTAGCCAAGCTGTGTAGTGACATCATGGTGTAAAATTTGCCCCTTGCACAGTAGGTCTGGGACATTGGGTAGGTGGTAGAACCGTCCCTTTGCTATTTCCCAGAGAGGGGAAACCAAACCCTGCAAGGCCAAAAAGGGGCTATGAGTATGTAGTGTGTTTTGTAGGATCTGATCCTGCACAGGACTTGGGGTAGTAAAGGTACTGGAGGGAAGGCATAGGAACAGTCTCTCGTCCCATGGTATTTGAAAAGCGGCCCTGATGGAAAGACAGTCCGATCCCGCTCAAGAACAGAACAGATAGGCCTTGGTGTTCTGGGAAGCAGCGAAAAGCTCGACTCTCAGGAATCCCCATTTTGTGAAGATTGGATGGATGTATTCGACTTTGATCGACCACTAATGGTGTGGTCTGAAGAACCTGCTCAGGATATCCGCTCTGGTGTTTGTGCTGCCAGCAATGTGTATTGCTTGGGGAAGAGTGTTGTTGCGAACAGCCCAGAGCCAAAGCCGTATGGCCTCTCTGCAGAGTTAGGGAGGCCGTTCCCCCCGTTTGTTCAGACTGTAGAATGCAGTGGTATTGTCTGTCTGCACCTGAACTCTTTTGCCTTGTAGCAAACCTGCAAAAGATGCAAGTGAGTAATGTATGGCTCGTAGTTCTAATACGTTTATGTGCATCCTGGACTCAGCACTTGGCCACATGTCTTGTATTGAGATCCCACCCAAATGACCTCCCCAACCCAAAAGGGAGGCATCAGTGATCAGGCTGATATTATGTGAATAAGTGTCAAAGGGAGTACCCTAAGTAAATTCTTAAAAAAAAATAGTTAAAAGCCCAACAGAAATTACAAAGAAGTAAAAGAAAGAGATAGTAAAAGAAACATACAAAATAAAACATAAAATATACCTTAAAAATTAAAGTATGATGTTCGCTAAAACAAGACAAATGTTGTAGCGAAAAATGAAAATGAAGCATGTACCCTTAAATAAATTCTCTGTATTTGCCCACTATCGTAGAGAGTGGTCTCATAAAGAGACGTGCGAAGGGGAACCACACATATGGTGGAAACCATGAGACCCAATAGCTTCTGTATAAATCTGGGTGTAACTGTTTAGCCTCAATTTGTCTCACCATAGACAGTATGGAATCCATCCTCTCCTTGGGCAAGAAGATCCTGCCCAGTCTTGCATTGAGAGTGGCACCTATGAATTGCACAGTTTGGGTAGGCATGAGGGTGGACTTTTTCCAGTCAACCAGAAGTCCCAAACTAGAGATGGTTTGGATAGAGAGCTCAATGTGCTCAAGCAATGTCTCTCTTGAAGGACCCACCAGGAGCCAATCATCCAGATAAGGGTAAGTAGTACATCTAGATCTGAGGAATGCTACCACCACATCTATGCATTTTGTAAATAGCCGTGGTGCTGATGACAGTCCAAAAGGTAAGACAGTCTACTGAAAGGATTCCCCACCAAAACAAAAACATGTATTTCCTGTGGTCCTGGTGTATTGCAATGTGAAAGTATCCATCCTTTAAATCAAAGACTGCAAACCACACTTGGGTCTCCAAGGTATTGAATGACACCAGAGAGCATTAACATCCTAAACTTTTCCATTTTAATAAAGCTATTTAAACATCATAAATCAAGAATTGGTCTAACTGCATCATCCTTTTACTCCACCATAAAATATGTGGAATAAAAACTACACTTCGAGTCACCCGGGTGGACTTTCTGTATGGCCCCTTTTTCCATTAGCTCAAAAATGGCTAGGTGGAATTCTTGTGAAGGTGTCGTTGTTGGTCTCCCAGGATAAGATAAAGGTGGTGTTTCAAAGAAGTGTAACCTGTAGCCATTCTTAATTATGGCAAGAACCCATGAATCACTTGTGATAAACTCCCAACGGGTGAGAAATGGTGCTAGTCTGTCCAAAAAGGAACAGTAGTTGGGGCGGTCAGTCAGAAAACAGACTTCTGCATCTGTGCTTATTTTGGGGATTGTGGTTGAGCCTGTTTGGGCCGAGATCTGTTAGAATGTCTTCCCATGTTTCGATGGTAAGATGAATATCCCTTGTATGGTTGATAGGATTGGTATGATTGGTAGTTGTACCTTGACCATTGATGATATTGCTGCCACCCCTGGTTGCGGAACTTGGAGTGCTGAGATGCAATAACACCAAGGGAGTGTGCAATCCACCTACTGTTTTTCATTTGTGTGAGGGATTCGTCGGTCCTTTCTGGAAAAAGTGAAGTGCCCTTGAAGGGGAAGTCCTCAATCTTAGTGCATTTATCCGATGTGAGAGCAGTAGATCATAGCCAGGAGTGGTGACGCAACACTATGGCTGAAGCTATGGCTCTGGCAGCGCAGTCATCATGTTTAGCAGCTGTCATCTGCTGTTTTGCCAACCTGGCGGCCTCCCCCTGGAATACTCAAACTAAAGAATTCTTATCTTCAGGTAAGTCCATTATGTAAGTCGAGAGTCGTTGCCGAATTATAGGACCCCATAATAGCCTGGTAATTTGAAATTCTAAAATTCAAGGCTGCGGAGGAGTAAATTTTCCTGCCCAGTTAGTCCAATTTGCGTCACTCTTTGACACTAGGAGATGAGTGTAGTCCATACTTGTGTTCGGGCTGGACCTCTTCGGTCACCAATGATGAGGGGCAGGAGTGGTTGAACAGGAAGGCACAGTCTTGTTGTTTGAGTCTGTAATAACCTTCCACTTTGAGAGACGTGGCAGGGGTAGAGGTGGGCTTGTCCCATACTCCGTGGACTATATCCAGCAAATCCTCCTCTGCTGAGAAGGCCACTGATGCTGTGGAATCAGAATAGAGTGCTTGGAGCACCTTGCTTTTTGGTTTCGTTGTGGAAGAGGAGACGCCAAAGGGTTTGTCATTGTTGGTGGAACTGACCCAAGATGGTGGTGTGAACTGTTGCATCAGTTGGGGGCTGGTGCCCCCATTGTCGGAATCGATTGTGTCAGTATAATAGTCTTTGGATCCAGTTGAAGTGGGCTCGGTGCCAGACTGGCAGAAAAAGCCGGTTCCATGTCATTGCCCAAACTCTCTTCCTCATCCTCATGTTGAAGGGCGAGAATACGCAGAGGAGATGGGGTAGACAGAGGCTGGATAATCTCTTCCTCGATAATGAGGGAAGGAGTCGAAGAAGCTGAGTGGTGCTGGTCCTTGTGAGAAGAATTATTACAGCAGCACTAGACAAGGGGTGGAGAGCGATTTTAATTGCTTGGACAGTGATGTTCATTCCAGAATGATCTTCTCTCCACATGTAAAGAGGGTAATAGGAGTTTCCGGGAGATGGGAAAGAACAAGAAAAATATCCTTTTATGTTTACCTCTTCTGAAACTTCCTCTTCCAAGCCAAGACAGGAGTGTTGTCTAGTGTTCCAGTATTCCTGTTCCAAGCAGACAAGAGCCCTGGATAGGAGCATTCCAACTAGGAGGCTTGGGGCATACTACAATGCTGTGTTGTAGGTTCTTGCATGTAAATGAAATTCTGAAACTGTGAATTATTTTCCATGTGAACTTTCTTATTCATATTAAAAAAAACATTTTGTCTAACATATGGACAACTGTAACATGAGATCTGACCCTTCTAACTACCAGCCCATTAGCTTGCTTAGTGTAGTGGGTAACTTATAAGCCAGGCAACTATATTGGAGATTATAGGACTGGATGGATAGGGAGAACATCCTAGCAGAGGAGCAAGCAGGATTCAGATGTAGTCATTCCACACTGGAATAATGCTTGATCCTCCTCCATCTGGTGGAGAAATACACAGCTAGACTGCATGGGGCCTTGTTTGCAGCCTTTGTAGATGACAGGATGGCTTTTGGCAGTATCTCATGTAACAGGCTCTGGCTAAAACTTGAAAACTCTCTAATAGATCGTAAGCTCCTTGCTTCTATACAAATATTACATGAAAACAACTATCCGGCAGTGAGATGTAACCCACAAGGACAACTGTCCCATAAGGTTCCATAATTGTCCCATAGAAGAGGAGTTAAGCAAGGGTGTATCCTTGCCCCCTTATTGTTCAACTTCTATATCAATTTTACGGTGCAGACTCTATCTAAACCGGACTTTCACCTACCAAACATGGCAAACTGCTACACTCTTATATGCAGATGACGTTGCCACCTTGTCATATACTGAAGTAGGGTTGAGAAGAACCTTCCAGGCCACTCATGGAAGTGCTCTCAAGGAAGAGCACTTAACAATCAATTTCTCCAAAACAAAAAAACTCTTATTTGCCAGAACGTTTGTAAAGCACATATGGCAGATAGATGGTCACAAGATCGACCAAGTCAAAGTATTCAACTATCTAGGGGTTACCTTTCAATCATCTGGTTCGTGGGCTGCCCAACTTTCTCAGGTAATGGAATCTGCCCAAAGATCAGCCTTAGCAACATTAAGATTTTTCCATACCAAAGGGGGATCCTATATTCCATATGCACTGAAAGTCTTTCAGGGTAAGGTGGTGCCTCAGCTCCTGTATAGATCACAGATTTGCTTATATAATGATTATTCTAGGCTGGAAGCTCTTCAGTCAGAATTTCTAAGATCCTTATTTGGAGTACCTCGGTGTGTACTCAATGCTCTGCTCAGACTAGAATCACGGGTTTGGTTGCAAGCTATATGTCTCTGGTTGAAGTTAAACTTTTCTCCCTTTAGATTAACCTCCTTAATCTTTGTGGAAAGTTTTCAATCAAAGTGGATGGGAGCAACAGAGGACAAACTCCAACTTTTAGATTTCTCTAGTACAACACTCCTACATCTGGGCTATCAAGGAATCAAAACAATAATCAAACAGAGGCTGTGGGATATTTCCCTCCAGTTGGATAGATCTCAAAGCTCACCTTGTCCCAGCAGTGGGGAACTACAACCAAAACTTTTCTCTTCCCTCATATGTTGGAATTCCCCAAACATCACAGAGCTTTTAACCTTGCTCAACTTAATGTTCTCCCATCTGCCCTTTTTGAGGGGAGATACGCTCACATTCCATATGCGAAATGTCTCTGTCCATGCCATGCTGGCATAGAAACTATTAAGCATGTCTTCTTATACTGTCAGTTTTACCAGAATAGTTGGAATGTATTCTGCACAATTTGGAATTCTGCACAATTACCCTGGTAGATCAAATCAATTTTATATTTCACTCTTGCTTGGTGACTGTTATAATGAAATACCTTTTAAAGTAGCTAGATTTTGTGCACTTGCAGGCTTAATTAGACAGAAGAATATGGTTTTATCCTAGCAATTTTAATTAAGAAATATTTTATGTACAGTATATTTTTATATCTATATCCTATATTTTTATATCTAAATCTATGAAGTTAATCTATGTCTCGATGACTTTGATTTTGACTTCTGATCTCAGATCATAACAATAAAATGATGATGATGATGATGATGATATACTTCTGCATAATAGTCTATGATTTTTTTGTTTAATTAAACAACTTAAGCCTGACACGATGCAATTGGAAAAGAGAAGAATTCTAAAACAGATGGAACTGCTTCAAATTCATTTTAATTCGAAGGTTTACCTCATATTGAACTGAAAGTGTGAAATGAATTGTGTGTTTGTTTTCATTCATATGAGAAATCTTACTAATAACAAAAGGGGATTATAATCTACAAACACTAAATGCTGTTAACTTTGGGTGAAAATCATTCTGAAATTTTAGAAAAATCAATCAGTTTCCTAAAGATATGCTACAACTTATATATATCTTCTCCCAGTTTTTGTACAAAAAGAAATTACTTATTTAAAAGCTACATAAAAACAGAAAAGCAATTGTCTTAATAATTTATCTACTGACATATTTCAGACCTTTTTTGTTTTTCTAAAAATAGAACCATATATTTAAAAAACCTCAAGGGTTTTTTCCTGATAGATTATTACAGCTGCAAGGTAACACAATTACATATTCCACTGAGTATTTATCTAGTTATTACACTGTAGGTAAAGGTAGTCCCCTGTGCAAGCATGGGGCCGTGGCGCAGGGTATTCTGCACCACTCTGTATTCTGTATTACACTGTATTCTGCACTTTTCCCATTAAAAAGGTAGAAGAATGAGAGAGATTGATTGTGCAAGCAGTACTTCTGTACAATAAGTATGCAACAGTGA